>NC_045726.1:3003332-3170200 GCF_009834535.1 Camelus ferus
ATGCCAAAAGCCCCAGTGCGATTTCCTTCCCTTGCCCTCTGAATTGACCTTCTTATTTATCTTCACAGCCATTATTTTGGGAGCAAATTAAATATCAATACCTCTCAATAAGTTTTCTGGAACCAACCTTATTATATTCTCCAGGCAGGAATGTCATTGGCATAGCTGTGTTCATTTGTTATTGCCATCAACAGAATTGGTTAAGCCACCACTGACTAAGCACCTACAACAAGCCAGCTTGGGCATGCATTTATGACATTTAACCCTCCCAAGCAACCCTGAGTTGCAGTGATATTTAGTCCACATTATGAGCTTGGAGTAGCTATACAACCTCCCTAGATGTCGCACATCTGCAATGGCAAAGTAAAACGCAAACCCAAGTTTGCTGGCTCTAAGACCTGCCCTATTTCCATCTTCTCTGCTATTTTCTTTCCCTAAACTCTCCTCTCCTATCATCTTTGTAGATACATTGGGAAATGCGTTTATCAAAACTTATGGCAAATAAGGGTTCCCATGTGTTTTGTCTCCTGCTTGGAATTCTGAGAACTTCCTGAAGATGCAAATGGTATCTAAACCAGACAGTTGGGTCTGCAACATAGTTGTAGCTCAGAAACTCATTGACTGAATTTAATCTAAATGGAAAGAACCACTTAACTGTTGTCTAAAAGTAGTAATACTATCTCATCTATTCATCTGTCTCCAGGCAAGAACAGCAAACAATCCATTTTGGATAGAAAATGTTCCTGCTTTTAATGATAATTACCGCGTTGTAGTCCTAAGACTGTTCCTGCGGTCTGGATCGAGGTTTCTCAAGGAGAGGTGTTACTCTAGGGGATGAATAGGGCTCCATGCCCCAGATGTTTAGCAAACTCTGCACATTAAACTCACCCTATTGGAAGCATTAGCGTCAGCATATTAAATACTCTCAGAAGTAAAGAAAACGAATTCATCTTGTTCAGCTTTCTATTTCTCAAATTTGTATTTATATCACAGTTTTTTTGAAAGGTTAAAGTAAAAGAAAAAGACCCAACATGGAATCAGATTTGTTCTTCCCTATTACACTTCCATGGCTCCTGCATGACTCAGAGTAACAGCCAAGCTCTCACACTGGCCCATAGTCCTACAAGAGCGGCTCTCCTCACCTTGCTGAGCTTATCTCTGACTACCTGCCAGGTTCACTCTGCTCCCACCTCTGGCATTCTTGCTGGTCTCTGAGCATGCTAGACATGTTCCACCCCAGGGCCTTTGCATCTACTGTTGTCTCAGCTTGAAATGCTGTTTCCCTTCTAGTCATGCGTGCCTTGCTTTCTCACTTCCTTCGAGCCTTTGTTCAGATGTTACCCTGACCATCACCTGCAGCCTTGCCCCACCACTCCTCACCCCCTTCCTCTGCTGTTTCTTTCTGAAGCACTTATCAACTTCTAAGATACCTTATGGGTCACCTACTATTTTGGGGTGTTTTTTGTCTGTCTCCCCTTTCACTAGAATGGAAGCGTCCTGAGGCCAGGGACGCCGGAGGTGGTGTGCTTTCCTAAATCCCCAGGATAAACGCATCTGAGATTCCTAGAGCTGGATGAAAACCCGGAGTGAGTGGGCACTTGGGTGATTCCCCTTTATACAGACCTTTGGGGTTGGGCACAGGCAGTGACAGGACTTGGTGAGTTATTGTCAATATTGCAAAAAGCCCAACACCCCCACCCCCACCCACCATGAAGCTTCATGACAAACTAAACATCACACTCCTCTGCTTCCAGCTGAAATGATCTCAGCTCAGTGTGTTAACTCTGATTATGTAAGTCTGGTCAGAATCTCTGGCTACCAGTTACAAATGTCTTTGATTTTTAGACTTGGGGAAATGAATTAATTATCAGGGAATAAATGTAGATTAGTAGATGTTTTCAAAAATCTGGACTCTGTGGTGGGGGAGGGGCAGCCAAAGGGGGCAAGCCCTTCATGTCCCTCGTACAAGATGAAGACTTTGAGGCTCTGGAAGATTGAGTCACTCTCTCAGGGTCGCACTGTGAGTCCCTGGCAAAACAGTGACTAGAACCCAAATCTTTGATTCCCAGCCCTGTGTTGCTGTAATCAAAGACACGGTTTGCTACAGAGGAGACTTACCCATGCTCTCTATAGTATTTGCATAACACGTTACAGTAAGAACTGAGCCCCAACCAAGATTCTCAGCAGGGAAATAACACATTTAATCAGGGTTCTATGTATACTTTCATTCTGAAGGTTAGGTTAAGTCTCACTGCCTTGATTATGGGTGCTGCCGGCCTACACATAGAAAGTGTTTACTGAGCTGGGTTCCCTGGGGTGAAATTTAAACAAAGCACATCCAAAGCACATTTCATGTCCTGAAAAGGCATGAACATCTTTACTGAGAGCCAGGTCTTTTCCTTGAAACAAATAAATGGTTATCCTTAAGGATAAACAGTCAGCTAAGACACAAAGAGTCCTTCTTCTGTGCCCTTAGAGGAATTTATTCATTTTAGTTTTTAAACCTAATGAATATAAATATACCTAGAAATACAAAATGAAGAGCTTCTGTGTACTCCAGAGCATCATCGTGTGCGTTACACGATTTGATCCTTAGCAGAATCCTGCAGAGCTGGAAAGGCAGATATGCATATCTCTGTTTTACACAAAAGGAAGCTGAAAGCACCCAGGGGGTTCAAAGACCCACCCAAGGTCTAACTTATTAGTGAAGGAAAACACTAGAATGGAAGAGAGAGGGCATTTTCCTCATCCCTCAAGCTCAGCGCATGCACCACAGTGCCACCTACTGAATCAAGCACTTCATTACCAGGGAGAAGGGGGCAGGGAGCAGGGGCTCCCCCAGTGTTCTCTGTACTCCCTCTCAGATAGCACTGATGGTCTGAGATTCAAGCCAAAAAACAGGAAATGGTTTCAGATTTTACAGATCATGAAGGGAATGGAAAGAATCTGTCCAGCTCCCCCATTAATGTGGAAAGAGGGCTGAGCTCTCTCTTCTGACCCTGCTGCCTGGAATCTGCAATGGGGCATCCCACCCAGAGGCTGTGCTCTCCTGGGAGCTGGGTGGCAACTCCACCTCTTACTGGGTCTGTGGCCTTGGGCAAGTCACTCTACACTCCAGGGTGAAGAGTCTGCATCTAAGAGAGAGATGGGGGAGAGAAAGGGGGCAGAGGGAGAGAATCTTGTATGGGACTGGTGCAGCGTAACTGGAGAATGCTGGAATAGAAGGAACAAAGGTGACTGACTTTAGAAACTCCTGGAAGGAAGAAAGAAGGCGGCAGGAAGGGAGTGGGAAAAGCGGTTGACTTTGAGTGAGAAGGGCAGGAAGGAGGGGAGGATTCTGGGCAGTTGCTGTGAGGATGCTGTGGCTGGGGGAGGAGTCCAGATAACTGTTTTTGAATTCATCAGTGACAATAGAACAACTCCTGGAATCAACGCAAATGACAGTGGCAGTCATTTACACAAACCCACAAGGACAGTACGAGGCCAAGTGCTCATCTACCACGGGTCTGCGCACATGCCTGTCCACAATTCTCGAAGTCCCTGAAGAACAAAAATGGCCATGATCACCTTTGACCCTTCCTCTCTTCTATCTTTATTCCTCACATACTGTTTCACTTTTCTTCCTCCTCTATTCTCTATTTATATTCATTTAATAAAAATGAGTTAGATAACCACTTTATCTGCTTATGGCCCATATTAACCCCTTGGTGGAGGCGCATCAGGGCAGTCTGCATCTCAACTAAAGTCACTTCTGCACCTGTAGCCAACAGGCAGCGCAGCTGGAGCCGACTCACGTGTCTGTTGCTTGGTGCTGGCTCTAGGCAGATCCCCATCTCTTCAGCAAGCAAGCCCGGCTGCCTTCATATGGTGGAGGAAGAGTTCCCAACAGCAAGATGCTTGTCATGAGTCCATGTAGGGGAGGGCTGCACGAATGACCACAAAGACAATGAGTTACTCATCTCTTACTGAGGGCTGTGACCGTCATCGACCACACACGATACTCAAGACTCAAGACAGCATTCCTACCATGCACCTACTCTTCTTCATGAGTTGTTAACCCTCCCTTCTTTAGACCAGCATTTTCCACAGGGTATTAAGAAATCTGGTAGGGAGTATTTGTAAAATAATCATTGATTTTTCTCCCCACATATTTCTTGCCTCTATCTTACTCCATCTTAACCTGTCTTAAGAGACAGATCATTCCTCAGAGAACAGAAGTTACACAAGAATATAAGGAATAACAGAGCCATTCGTTGCCTATGAGTTTTAACATTCAGTTTCGTAAGAAACAAAACAATTCATGCATGAAGATTTAGGTGGGAATCTCATGGGGAAAGCCCAGAACAACGAGGTGTACAGGACATGGGCACCGTTTCCTGAATAGAAAACAAGAGGAATCAGGAAGCCCTCACAGAACAGCGAACTCGCATCTCTAAGACAGAGCCTGGTAGAGTCACACAGAACTTCCTGCACCTCAACACGGCACAGATCAGGGAAAACAGTTCCCATCAGTCTCACAATGGAAGGGAAGGAGTAACGTCACTGGATGTGATGAGACAGCTCTCAGCAACACTTGTGCAGGGCCAGCTCCCCAGGACCAGGCAGCAACTAGGACAGCTCAGCAGGCCACCCAGGGTACTCAGACAACACAGAGGGCCAGGGAAGCGTCATTCCACATCCCACCACCTCCTAACTTCTTGGCAGTAGAAGACTCCAAAACACACATACACTTATGGAGAAAATGGAGAGGTCTGCATTGTTACCAATTTGGGAACAAAGAATTAAGCTGTAAATCAAGTGAGTGATTTAAAATTATACATCAGTCCCCATCTTACATAAATCAGTTTGTAGACACACTGGCAGTAGTATATGGGATACGTGGTCCCCACATTGTTTTCCTAGACAGTGTTCCGTGGTCAAATGTGTTTGGGAAATGCTGTCTTTTCCTTTAGGACATCAAAGTGCCCATTAACATGTTAATGTCTTAGAGAAAACCCAGAGTAAAGACACCCGGTATTTCCCCATTGATTTGACCTGGGAGAGTCTTTTGGAGAAAACTGTTCATCAACGATCCTGGGAAGACATATTAGTAAGCATTGCTCTCAATTTATCTTAAGTCATAATTTTACTCTTTCACTCACCTACTCAAAAAACCTTCAGAGTTTCAATGGATCTTTAAATTTGGTTTCAGAAACATTTCTTTTTTAAGAGCCTCTGCAATGCAACCTGCCCTAGTCATCAGTTGTCACTGTTTCCCTGTGTAGCTCCTTTCCTTCAGCTATGTCACACTCTTCACTCTCCTGAACAAGACACATTCGTATTGCTAAGTATAATTCTCAACTCCCCGTGGTCACTACACGCCCACAAACTAGGTGGCTATTTGGGTTCTGCTCTCCCAGAAATGTCACAGAGCTGACCCTGACCATTCCAGCTCAAACTAGCTGTTCTTTGATAACGCACGAGCATGTCACCCTGTTACAAGTTGGCTTCTGTGGTGCTTTGCCCCAGCAGCAATGATGCCAGTATGTTTACACATCATTCAACAAATCCAAACTCCTGTGGTAAATGATTGTATTTTGCGTTAGTTTTATATTACTTTCAGTGGTTGGCTAAATGCCTACCCCTAAAACTGAATGAACATGTGCACTTTTCTGGGAGTAGAAATTTTACATACATTGGGAATGACTGCAAATTTTAAAACTAAAGATGCAGAACACAGCACACATGGGACTTCAGTGGGTGGCAGTAAGACATCAGTTGGACTAAGTTTGTTAGAGAGCACATCACAGTGTTCACTGTTCACAAGTCCTAGGACGTACTATGTCTATTCATCATGTAAAAACTGTGGTATTGGTGCAATGTATTTGGGAAGAATTGCATGCGTCTGTGAAATTCCTTTTAAATAGCAATAATTCCACAATTAAAGGGACAAAAAAACATGGCTGGACAATACACTTGTCGAGCCAAGAAAGATATGCAAAAGTCCCTCAAATATGAAAAGGAGACAGAAATCACAGTAGGTAAAGAAAAGCTGAAATTCAACTAATTTGTCCAATGCAACTCCTACAGGATATTCTTGCCATGGGAAAATAGTTAATAAATCTTTGTTTCACCTTCAGGATACTCAAGCACAATATATCCTTGAAAAAGTCAATTTACTAACTTTATGAAAGATGCTACAAACTGACAAACTGTAAAATGACCAAACTGTCTAATCTAGAATGAAGATAAGGCAATTAGGTTTTCTGATAGTGGTCTTTATCACTGCTTTTAAGATCTGTGTAATCATCCGTCAACCTGTACTTAGTGGTGTAGTTAAGATTAAACATTTTCAAAATTGTATTCCAGAAAGAAAGCTATTGATAGGCTATTTTTATTTGAAAAAACTGATTTTCTCGGTCATTAATTACTGTGATATGCTGAACGGCATATATAAATATGTATATATATATTCCATTGAATATATTTATATGTTATAAAATATATATTATACATAAATTTATATATGTTTACACACTCTACTTTTTATTCCATAAAAGCAACATGTAAGATTTTGGGGGATAGAGTATGTAGTTGTACAAAAAGCCGTCTTTTTCCAGAAAACATTAGGCGATTTCTTTCCTATTTGTCTGTAACTCCTATTCTGGCCAAATGAGCCACTACGGAATCTAAAGATCTGTAATGAATGGTGACTCTATTTTTCACTTTTACGCTTTTCATGCCCGCAGCATAATTGGTGGTAGGAAGAAACTGATTTCTCTTCGGCCCTAGACCTAAATGTCAGTATTCATTCGGTTGGCTTAGCCTTTCCAAAGAACAAAACCATTCCTTTGTCACGTGAAAGAAACACTAGTAAACAAAATTATCAAAAGAGAGATATAATTCCCTAAAATGGAAAAAGAAACTACTTTATGAGAATGGGAGCTTTTCCAAAACGTAAAGGAATAAGACTAGTTCGGGGGGGGTGGTGGGAGGCGTCAGCACCAGCCCAATCTGGCCCGGCCACGAGGTCAGCCCCCAGGGGGGGATCAGCAACCAGGGTCCTCACCACCCACCCCGGCGCAGCCCCCTCCACACCTGCTGTTCCGTCGCCTGCCCATTCCTTCAATCAAAGCCACTGAGCTCAGCGGGGGGGGCAGCGTTGACTGCAGGTGGACCTGCCCCTGGGCAGGGAGAGGGCCTGTGGGGAGGTGGGGGGTGGCTGGGGTCAGTCTGCGGAACAAAGGAGTCTAACTCAGGGTTCAGTGAGAGGGCAGAGCCCAGGGACTTAGGAACAGACAGACATTTGAGGAGTGACACACCATCCTTGAAGCCATCAGGACAAGGTTTAACACTGCAATGGGGACAGGGAAGGCACGGATCTCAAGGCCAGGTCCCCTCAACGCTGGCTGTGTTGAAGGCACAGACACTGGCAGCAGACGCTGAGGGCTTCGAGGTTTCCTCTGCTGGAAGGGCACCTGCGAGGGCTTCATAGGAGCTGAGGCCTCACCTGCCTGCACACCTTGGGTAGAGTGGAGAAAGGCAAAGGGGCCAGGTTCTGGGGAGATTTGGGAGGGGCAGCCCCAGGCTTGCTGATGGACAGACCATCCTGCTAACTAAACACTGGCACTCGCCATCTCCCTCTACAAGGACTGGATAACGTTGCCACCTACCATCTAACTCGGCTTGGATTCAACTGTGAGCCACTGCAGCCTCTGACCTCCAACACACCTGGAAGGCGTTCAGGATGGAGATCAGGAATGAGGCGCTCTCTGCTCTGGGAAAACTGGTAGAGCAGGCCTTCAGATAGGTATTTTAAGGAGATTATAAAATCTTGTGTCTCCTCCAAACTGGAAAAACACTAAATTTGTCAACGGTGACAACCGCTCCCCCTGACGAGCAGCTAGCCTCTGCCTAAGTGTGTGCTTGACTGCGCACACAACCCCCTCTTCACTGAAACCACATGTAACACTGAGCTCTCCCCTGCCTCCTCAGAACAGCTTCTCATAGCTCTCTGGGACGCTGTCTCCTAGGCTATAATCCTCATTTTGCCCCCAATAAGACTTAGCCCACAACTCTCACATTGTGTGGTTTTATTTTAGTCGACAGTCCCTAAACAGACTCAGCAGTGGGGCCCTGGGGCTCCACAGGCTTATGGCGCCCAGCCCAGGGGAAGGTGAGGCAAGGGACTGCATGCCCCCGGGAAGGTGCCCCCTCATCAAGTAGGACTGGACCCTGTAGAGGTGAAGGGTCAGCAATGTGGACAGGGGGCGAGTTCAGTGGAAATGGGAGCAGAGGACGTGCAGACTCCGAGGTCTGCTGCCCTCGCTCTCTGAGGCCCCTCGCTCCCCACCGAACCCCTGCCCTACCCACTTGATACCACAGTCCCGACTCCCAGCCCGGTTACCTCTCACACAAGCACAGCACCCTGACCCCCCTGTCTGCCCCTCCACCTGCCGCTAGCCCATCCACCCAACAAATGGTGCCTGGGATCCTTCACGGAGGCCACTGGGACAAGGACAACTGAGTAACACATTTCCAAACCATGTAAGAGCTGGGGCTGATGGACGCTGGGCAGAGGGCCGGAGAGCAGGTCCTTGCAGAGGGGTGACCTGCAGGTGGTAGGACAGGCCCCGAGAGTGCAATGGCAAAGGTTATGTGTCAGGAGAGGCTCAGCTGCAGGACGCACAGAGCCGGCACCTCCTCTCCTGGGAACACACCTCCTGGCCACACTGCTGTCACATTTGACCTAGTGCCCTGCTATCAGGCTACAGTCCACCCTATGCTTAGGGGACATTCAGCTCCAAGTCCTTAGGGAGCCAAGTGCGTGCACGTGGCTGACATCATCCCAGGCATTAGCAGCTGTGAAGAGTGCAGGTGTGGGCAGCAGTGATGCATTCTCACAGGTGCCCCTTCCCCACCCGCACTAAGGCACGTCCCAGACACGAACACTGGTCCCCGCCCAGCAGTGGAGAAGGCGCCGTCCTACCCCAACCTCTCTCACTCGTTTAGATGTTTGAATGGCCGACCCCAGCAAGGACCGCTCCTAGCACAGGCCCACGGCAGCACAGAAGTGACTTCGCACTTGCACCTGCTGACCACTTCCCAGGCTCAGGGTGGATGCCCTGGGTACACATCCTGCCTGCACCTAACTGCAGGACACCACCATTCCCCCTATGGGCTGTGGCTCCCACAAATGGGGATCCCCAGGGGCTCTGGTCCCCTAGGGTTTGTGGCCTCCTTGCCTTCCGAGGGGCTAGGTCTGCACCGCTGTCTCCCGTGGTCCCGCAGCCTGCAACCCTGGCCCCTCCAGAGAACCAGCTACTCAGGCTGGCAGCCCAGGAGGCGGGCACCTGCTGGGCTCACTCAAAACTTGGAGGATTGCAACGCGGGCTCTTTGGCCTCGGCCTCTCCCCCATCAAGTGTCCCCTGGCTCTGCAGTCCCTGGTGGAGATGATCAGGGAAGCATGCACGGGCTCCTGACCTCCAGCACAGGGACAGGAAGCTTCTCCTTGCCCCCTCCCCCATCTCAATATTAACAGCTTCCTGTCCATTTTCTCATTTAATCTTGGAAATAATTCACAGCTCAGCTCTGTGAAGAAACTGAGGCTCAAAGAGGTGGGAGGATTGCCGGATGCCACACAGCAAAACACAGGAGGGCCAGGATTCCAGTTTCTGTTTGTCTCACCACCTCACATCCCCTCCACCTCGCAAAAGCCTACAACACCTGAGCTGTGCAATCAGGACTGGGAATCACAGACCTGAAAGGGACCCTCAAGGATGGTCTAACACCCAGACCAGGTGGAGGGGGGCCTCCCTAAGGCCCATTCAACACCAGGGCAGAGCCCCATCAACAGAGGTTTCCCAGGCCATTTGCAGAGCTTTCCAGGCTGCCCTGCACATCAGCCAAGGACTGGCCCCAAGCAGGACATGTGGGTTGTGGTCTTTGACCGGAGGACCCTCTCTTGCATCTTAGGCACACCCTGACCTGGCAAACGTCAGGGGATCCTTAGCCCTCCTTCTTTCAGTTACACCTCTAGGATACATCCTCATATACCCACAAAATCTGGAAGTTCTTCCCCATGTCTGACTGAAATCCTTCCTGCTGCAGGGGACACCTGTTACCATCTCTGCAACACAAGCAGGTCCTCCCTTCCTTGAACACAGTGACCACTTCCACATGTGGGAGACCACTTGCTGCCTCTTGTCTGAACTTCAGAATCTTGGAATACCTGGGTCACGGATCCAGGCCCCCACTCTTGGGCTCAAACCTGAGGAATCTAGGTCAGTGACATCTGCTCCTCCCCAATCCCCATGTCCAGGGTGACAGAAAGAGCTGGGGCAGGGGCCTCTCACAGCACCAGGAGCGGGGAGCTCCTCCCTGCCTGAGTTGAGGGGAGGTTGTAGGGGGGCCCGGACCCCTCAAATCAGAGCTCCCAGAGAAGAGGCTGTGCCTCCCCCATCAGACCAGGGTTTCCAAGGAGGCCCAGCCACTGCCCACTCCTCTGCAGGCCACCAGTTCCTCACCACAGGCTCCTCCCACCCCACTCTGGCCAAAGCCCCCATGTCACCAAGCCCCAGGGACAACCACCTGTCCCTTTCGCTCCACTTCTGAGCTCCTCTTCTGCCCTCAGTCAGCACCCCAGGGCCTGACCCTGAGCTGGGACCTGAGTTTCCTCTGCTGCTCCCCAGCCCTTGGATCCCTTGGTCAATCAAGAATACAGCCAGCAACCTCCTTCCACCCCCATGACACCCCCATCCACCCACCTTGCTCCCTGGACAGCTGGCGTCCCGATCCCACATCCCCCCGATGCCAAGTTGTCCTTCACAGTGTGTTAGGCCAGTTACTGCCATGGTAAGCTGCCCCTCCAGTGGCTGTTCGAGGCCTGCACACCCACCAGCTGCACACCACCCGTGGGTCCTCCCCCCTCTGCCCAGTTCTCCCACCACGTGATGGCCTTATGTTCCTGCTGGCATCCTCCTCTGGGAGGGTGGGACCAGCATCTGGCTTGCTCACCCCGCTGCCTGCACCTCAGTAGGAGCAGACTGCCCAGCCAACACTTGCTATGTGGGGACAAGTGAAGCCCTGTGGCTGGGCAGCATGGCCCCTCTGTGCCCCTCCAAGCTGGCAGCAACCTCCAGGAACCCTCCCGCCTCCCTCCCTCTCATGCCCACACACCCATCAGCAACCAGCCTTCATGTCAAAATGCACCGAGACTCTCACTGCTGTTTTCCATTCCATGGCCACCACCCTGGTGGGACCCACTGCCGGCCACCCTGCCTGCCTCTGCCTGTCCCCAACACAGTGGCATCATTGGGAATATGCCAGGACACATGCTCTGCTCAAAACGTTCCTGCTGCTCCCTCCTCACTCAGAGAAAAGGCCATGCTGCCCTCAGGGACCCCACAGGCCCAGGGACTGGCCCACCTTCTCTGACCCTCCCAACTTCCCCCCTTGAGTTCCCCCATCCAGCCACACTCAGACAGGGAACCCCAGCTCCCTGCGACCCCGCCCTCTGAGAGCTGCCTCATTCCGACTTCAGACCCTGTGTGGGGCTACAGCCTTATCCTGTGTCCCAGGTGGTCACTAAGAGAAGGCAGCCTGGCTCCTGTCACCAGCTGCCAAAGGGGAGTAGCCTGGCCCCCACCCAACCCACAACGGGGCCCCAGTGTGTCAGAGCCTGGGAGGAGGTTTAGCCTGCGGCTCCCCTGCCGTCCTGCTCCCTGCGGAGCTCCCTGCTGGTCCAGCCCAGCCCCATGAGGGCGAACTGGACAGCCGAGGCCACTGCTGGCCACTTAGGGCCGAAGTGCCTCCCCTGTGAAGTAGGCACACACCTTCACCCCACGTGCTGTTCAGAGAGACAACAGGGATACAGGCCTCATGGGAGATCAAGGGACGGTAACAAAGACTGTGCATGAAGAGCACAGCCTACGTGTCCTCCCACTGAGCCTGGGCCTTCTCGGCATTCTGGATGCCTCACGCAGGCCTGCGGAGCAGGTGTTATTATAGGACTGTGGACATCAGGGTCCCCTGGGGTTTCATGGGCTAATTCACACAGCAGTGAGAAGGCTTCATATCTGTCCTCCCACACAGCACAAAAAAGCCAGGGTCAGTGCACCTAGCCCCAGTGAAGGAACAGGGAGTGGGCAAGGTGTCTCTGTAGGCAAAGGCTTCTAGAAGCCCCTCAAAACTCCTCAGCTGGGCCTTTGGGCTCCCGAAAGCACGCATGCCAGGTACAAGTGCTGCTAAATCACGTTTCACACATCCAGAGTGCCAGCCTCCCACCTCTATTGCCTTCTGACCCACAGACCAAGGTTTGTGCTGGGTTGCCTCCTCCAGGGAACCCACCTGGATAAGCTGGAAGCTCCTGAGCACTGCACCTGGCTCTTCCTACAGGTCCTACCCGGCTGCTGGGCTGGGGCTCCCTGCCCGGGTCCCATCTCCCCCAGCAGCTGGAGCTCATCAGAGCTCACAGGTCCCCCCGCAGCCCCGGCGGGCAGCCCTGCCCACACACACCAGCTGGGATGGAGCCGCTGGGGACTCACAACACAGCGCCCTCTCCTGCCTCCAGGCCTTCACCTTGGCCGCCGTTCCCTCTGACCACATCCCCTCCTGTCCCCTGGCTGACTCAGCTTCTTCCTTCAGGGCTCTCCCGAGGCACTGCCATCTCCTGGAAGCCTCCTCAACCTCCCACTCTGTGCCCAGCTCCCCTCTGACCACTAGCCCGTGAGAACCCCCCTCCCCAGACAGGCCCACGCCTGCTTCCCCAGATCAGTGCCATGTCCTCTCTGTTGAGGGGTAGGGGCAATGCTTGTGACCTGAGGGGACCCTGAGGGACGGAGATCGGCCTGACTTCGATCTTGCTGAGTGAGCTGCTGAGTGAGAACCATGCACCCTCAGGCCTTTGTCCCTACCCATGAGGGGCGGGCTCTCCAGGCACTGACGATGTCTAAGGCTCACTTAGCACCCATGGGTCTGTGATCAGGGCCTCAAAGTCTTCTCACATAACCCAGGATGCCAAACTCCTGGCTCCTACCTGGTGCCGGCCATGCTGAGTCAGAGCTTCCAGCCGCAGGCCTGCCCCAAGTCTGGAAACCTGGCCATCCTCGGGGTCTGGTGGCTCTTCACCTGACCCACCCCACCCACTTGGACAGGGTCACAGAGGCCCTGCAGAAGGGGGGCCCCTCAGCTCCCCAGCCCTGCAAGGAAGTGTGCCGCACTGGGGGAGCCAGGGTCTCAACAACCCCAGGGCATCTGCTGACTCCGCCCAGCTCAGAGGTCTGCACCCCTGCCTGAGCCCTTTCCCCTCACTCAGACCTTCACCTGGTGCATGTCTGGCCCACCTCTGTCAGGCCTGCCACCTACTCATGCCAGCCGTGGGGCTTCAACACCCACACCCCATCACACTCCAACCACTGGCGCAGCTCAACCTCAAGCCGATAGGTCACTCACTCAGCAAGTGCATCCCTGGCTGACCTGGTCAGGCTGCGTGCTGGGTTCTGGGCACCTGCACGGGCGCCAGTAGATCCCAAACCTCCCTACCCCTGCCAGTTCATCTCTGTCCCCTCCAAGACACCTTTCCAGACTGTGTGGCCCCATGAGCTCTCACCTCTGCCCTCCCACCCAGCCCCCTCACCTACTCAGCCTCATTAACTGCCCAGGGTGTGTCCTGGTTCCCATGAGGACGGGGGCTTCAAATTGTAACAGAGGAGAACAAATCTGCCTCCACATTGGATCTGCTCCTTTAGTTTTGACCACTGTGCCCTGTTTTCCAGTCTCAGCCTTGCCAGCTCTGCACCTTTTGGGAAACAATGTTGCCTTTAGCCTGAAATAGAGAGGAGAGCCTACTCTGGGGCTCTGACCTTTAAGGATGTCAGCACTTCTGCACTTAGGCAGAGATGGCAAGTTGCAAAACAGAGAATAACCTTTGCTTTGTTGGAGGTTTGCAGGAACACCATGGCCTGACCCACATGGATGGCTGCAAGAACAAAGCATTCCTACAGCAAGAAGTTTGCAACAACAAACCCCACCCACTCTCTCTCTCTCTCTCTCTTTTTTTTTTTTTTTTTTTGGTATAGAAGGAGCCTGTATTCTGACTGGAGCAGGATGGGTCTCTTAAGAAATTGATCTGCCGTCCTCTCAGTCTGCTGGATTTCCAAATAAAGTCGCTATTCCTTACCCCAACAACTCGTCTCCCAATTTATTGGCCTGTCGTGAGGCAAGCAGAACGAGTCTGGACTCAGTAACAATTTCCCACGAACAGCTCAGACCATCCCCTACACCATCTTAACTGTCACAACAGCCTCCACCCTCACGGTTCCCACTGAAACCACCACCAGTGCCACCACCACCAACATTACCACTGCCACCACCAACATTACCACCTCATCACCATCAACACCACCACAACCATTACCACTGCCAGTGCCCTGCAGCTGCCCTGAGCACCCTGCACCAGGGCAGGCATCCTCCCAGAACCGCCCTGCACCATTCCCCAGCCTGTCCAGCAGATCCCGTGAACTCAGAGCTGTCCACACTTGCTGCTTACCCTGTCAGGCCTCACCCCTGACACTCGTCACTTGTGAACACCCCACTCATAGGACTGCACGCCCCCACCGACACACACTGGGCCTGCAGGGGTCGGAAAACAAAGGGACCAGACACAGCCAGACGCAGCCCCGCAGGAGAATCCTGTGCCCTGAACTCCACCCAGGAAAGCTCCCCACAACCAGATGCCCCCGACCCTGCCACACCAGAGTATCCCGACCCTCAAGCACATGTCTGTGATGGTCCCACCACACAGGACCCCGCCCCATTCCCCTAGACACCAGGGCCACCACTGGCCCAGCAGCAGCCAACAATGCCCTTCAGCTAGCATGGGAGAAGTCGGGCTGGGAACTGGCTGACTCTGACAGTGATCTGGACACCCTTCCTCTTGTTCCCTTTGGCCTGCCCCTTCACTGCCCTCTCTAAGGAAACCAGGGACAGGGATGGGGCAAGGGTGTTAAAGGGCCCAGGACATGCACTTGGGTGAGGCCCCCAGGGAGGGAGATGGGCCTGGGTCCTGAACGTCCCCCAGGACAGCTGCATCCAGCAGGGCTGGGGTCTGCCCAGGCAGGGAGAGAGCACAGACTGGCATAACCCATGGGGCCACCCTGGGCCTGGCAATGGCATTCCGTGCCCCAGTCTCCTCAGCCAGCCGGCTCTAAAGGTGCCTGGAGTGGGATCAGGTTTTGAGAAAGGACCCACCAGACCGTGCGGGAAGGTCACACCTTCCACCAGCCAGTCCTAGTGTCTGCTCTGCCAGCTCAGTGAGGGTGCCAAGTGCCCACTAATTAGGGAAACCCCAACCCAACGGAACAGGAGCCGCTTACAGGACTTCTGAGAGCCTTTATGGTTGCCAGGCACGTGGACCCAGGAGAAGATGACACAGTGGGTATGGAACTCTGCCCTTCCTGGAGCCCACGTGGGATCAGTGTCAGGCAGAACACCTCCTGAAACGCTGGCATAGCAGGATGAGCACCGTGGAAGGTGTCTGGCCCAGGCCTGGCCTGTACTGACGTCCCTATGCTGGGCCTCACCTCCACTGTTTTCAAGTGATGGTACAGCAGGTGATTTCGAAGGATCTTGCCAGCTCTCACTTTTGTGCTCAATGTAACTCTGGGTATTCTTTTTTAAAATAGGAACTGCAAAACCCATGCAGCCACCACGAGTGAAAGACCCAGCGAGCTGTCCGAGCAGAACCACAGGACTGAACTCCCTGGATGTGCTCCTGGCCCCCCTTAACCCCGGCACCAGTCCATCCTCCTGGGCCTGTCCTCCACCCACCCACCCAAACATCTGGGAATTCTGCAAAGATCCCCTTTCCCTCCCTAATGGCCCCGCTCCCAAGGCCCTCACTGCCATCGGCCAGGCTGGTGTAGGAGTGTTGTGGGGATGGGGCCGTGAGTCCTGTTGGGAGAAGTCACCTCATGTGTACATGTTGAGCACGTGTGTGCAAATGTGTGTACAACTAGGGTGACAGGTTCTGTCTCACTTTTGTGAGACACTTTTGTGCTGTGGGTGGAAACCTCTGACTCAGACTTTCCAAGACAAGCATGTCACATGGCTGACAGTTGCACGTGGCTGGAACAGGGGGCTGCCTTCCAAGCACATGACACGTGCATAATTACATATGAACGTGCACAAATGACTCCAGATGAGACATGGGATCATGGCTCAATGTGTGACCAGGGTCAAGACGCAGAGTGTGACCAGTGACCAGGACCAGGGCTCAATCTGAGTCTGGAATCTAGGCTACATCAGTGACCAGGGACAGAGTCATGGATCACGGTCATGGATCAAAACATCAAGTACTACTCAGATGACAGTCACATCACTGATGGCACTCAGCCCCCAGTGGCCCCCCCACACACACAAAACTCTGGACACACGTGAGAACCCTTCTCATCCAAACACACAAACACAGGCCCAGACAGCACAGACCCAATCTCTGAACTCACTGGTGGAAGCAGACCTGGGGTCCTGTCCCTGGTCCCCACTTCATGAAATGCTTGATTCCTCTGAGCCTGTTTATGTGAGGAGTGGCCCCACTTGGGAATGGACAGGGTTTCTGTCCAACAAAGAGCAGGGCAAAGGAGAAAGAATGGGGGAGGGGAAGCGACAGCCCCCTCCCTCCCCTGCCCAGCCCTGGCCTTTGGCCCCATGCTGTCCAGTTCTGGATCAGATACCGCAGTCCTCATCCTGAGCTGGACCACGGTCCTTTCTAAGCCTCAGCTTCCCCAAACGTAACAGGCATAGTTAGCCAGTCTCCTAAGGCCGTGCCCAGGACTGAATAGGGAGCTTGTGGGCAAAATGTGTTCTGGGGCACCTTCCAGCTGGCCTCAGAGCCCTGGGCCCAGGCACAGAGACCCTAACAGTGTCATCCACTCAGAGATGACCAGGGGTGGGCAGTGGGTGGGCCCCCCACACCTGAGGTGGAGGCCATGGCCAGTGGTAAGCACCTCATGGACCTGGCTGCAGCCTACTCCCCATCACCTCTCTGCCCTCACCCGTAAGCAGGCTGACTCTGGTCCCGAGGATGGGAAGCTGAGGCTCCCAGAGGGTGGAATCTGCCCCAGGTCCCACAGTCTTGGGGACTGTGAACGTCACACTGGGCTGGCCAGACTGCGCACAGCCTGCTGCCCTAGGGGCCAAGGGGCTGGGTCCACATCTCTGGAAAGCAATTTACCACCAAGATCTTGAAACTGTCCAGGGGACTCAAGGCCTAGGGAACAATCCGAAATGTGAGCAGAGCTGTCTTAGCAAGGGTGCTGGGCCACTGGGTGAACGGGCATCCCCAGTGCACTGCAGGCAGCCTTCGAGCAGCCACTGGGGAGGGTTTCTGGGCTGTGGGGAGGGGGCCACATTAAACAGACCTGCAGCCACAGTGTAACCTCCCACTATGGCTAGCCTGGGCCCTGAGAGCACTTGGGCCCTCTTTCTTCCTTTTTCTTTTTTCAACCTTTTTTGATACTCCACTTTGAACAAAGAGCTTGCACCACGTGCAAAACCCAGAGAAAAGCAGTTGACAGCAACCAAAGCCAGAGAGCCAGTTTCCCAAGGCTATGGGGTCTGCCCCTGCTCTCCCCAAGCCCAGGCCCCTGCCCCAGCCCGTCCTCACAATCCCAGACCCAGAGTTGGAAAGGGCAGTGGAGTCTGCCATATGGCCCTAGATACTTCCACCACAGGGCCTTTGCACTGCCTGTTCCTTCTGCCAAAATGCTTGTCCCCAGACACCCGGTACACAGTACTGTCAGGCCTCTGCTCAAGCACCACCTGAGAGAGGCTTCTGTGAACCTGCTCTGAAAGGCACCTCACCCCACCTGCCACTCAGTACACTGGCTCCACTTTTTGGCCTGTGCCATGACCTGACAGTTTCAAAGGGAACTATACGTTCCCACTTTCCTGTCTCTCCTCGCTGGGGATCAGAGGAGGCTGAGGTCTTGAGTGATTACTGACCACTGACAAGGCAGTCCTCCTAAAGCAGTGCCTTGTCAGTGATCAGTAATCACTGAAGACCGGATGGGTGGGTGGATGGGAGGATACGTGGATATATCGATGGGTGAATGGATGGGTGGGCGGATGGACGAATGGATTGAGGGACTGGATGGGTGGATGAGTGAGTAAATGGGTGGATAGGTAGGTGGCTGGATAGCCAAGGGAGTAGATGGATAGAAGGTGGGTGGGTGGATACCTGAGCAGGTGGACAGGTGGATGGAGGATGGATGGATGATAGTCATCCCTCCCTGACAAATTCCATAGTTGCTGACACACAGCACTACAAACTGGCCCCACGCCCCTTGCAGCCTCCCCCCCGCACCCATCCATCCTCCTCTCCAGTCACATACTCGTCCTGGCCTCACGTTCCTCCTGTACCCTCTAACTTCCACACCTTTGCTCAAAGTGTGTTTCTGCCTAAAGAGCTTCCTCCTGTTCTCTGACAGAAAAACACAGACTCCTCTAGGGTCAGCCACTGCGGGAGCCTCCCTGACCTCACTTACACACCTCCGTCACTGCACCACACCCAGCAGTACGGACTTGCCACACGTACCCCCCTGGCCCACAGGCTGGCCTGGGGACTGGTGGAACCGGGGATGAGAGAGGTGGCTGGTGACAATGACATGCAGCTCATACAGACCCACCCCAATGGACACCAAACCTCTAGGGAGGAGGCCCAGCCACCACCAGGGTGATCTGGCCAATTGGGACCCGGTCACTAAGTTCTCTCCCACCCTGTCACCACAAATTCTGACCCTCCTCACTTCTGGATGCTGCCCCCATTACAGGGCTTTTGCACAAAAACTCTTCCCTGTTACTACATAGCTCTCCACCTGTCTCTTTGCTTCCTTGTGTCTGGGTGGACACCTGGCTCTGGGCACCCACGCAGGGCCCTGTAACTCTGAATCACTGCCCGGTCAGTCCAGCCCAGTGCCCTGTCCCCCTGGTTCCCGCTGCTGCAGCACCTGGCCTGGGCTGGTGCTACTGCCTGACAAGGAACTAGCCCAGAGCCCCAGGAGCACCCCCGTCTGCTTCCCATCTGATCCCTCGGGGCCTCACCCTGCTGCACCAGTTCTTGGCGGTGCTCTTGCAAAGCTATACCACCTGCATGTAACCTGGCCGGTGTTGGGGGGACCGCCACACCCCTCTGGATCCCCAACTGTGGACTTCCCTGGGAAGGGTGGAAGCCAGCTGGGTGGGACCCTGCTGCCTTAGACCCTCACCTGGGCAGGGAGACCGTGCAGGACAGACGGAGTCGGGGAGTCAGTGGCCCCCAAACCTGAAGTCTGCGCACCTCCCCTGCTAGGTCGGCCTGCCCCCGAGGCCCGAGGCCCCAAAGACAAAAATCGCAGATGAACTTACAAGTCAGTTTTGGGCCACCCACTACAAGTCTGGTTGGTGGTGTCCTGGGAGGGAGGGGGAGCTTTCAGGCCACCTGCCGGCCCCACAGGCCCCACCCAACCATCACTGCAGGGCCCACCCTGTGCCCGGCACTCTGCCAACCCTCTTCCCACAGAGTAAGAGTTTGAGGGGGAGGAACTGAGACCCAGAATGGGGAAGGGACTGGCTCAGGCATCTAAGCCTTGCTTTGTGGCCTTGGACAGCTCCTGTCCCCTCTCTGAGCCCAGATGGGGAGCAGGAGCTAAAGTCCAGTTTTATATGCCCTGGTGGCCACTCCAGTGTCTGGATGACCTCAAAGACCGCCTCCCCGGGCAGTCCACACCAAGCCTTTGCCAGTTGCTTCTGGGCCTGGAAGATAGAAGGGGTGGGTGCCATCTCTTACAGGTACCAAGGACTTCCCACATCAAGAAAGTCCTCTGCAGTCCCCAGTCATGGCCATGGCTGACTTACATCCACATAGTGTGCCACTGGGGACACAGGACTGTCAGAGTACAGAGGGCAGAGGAGGACCCTGGAGAGATGGGCTGGGCTGGGTAGGAGACCCCTGTCCCAGCCTGACCATTATCTGGTTGTTTGGGTAGTCGATAGAAACACAGCGGATGTAGGTGGGGGCTCCCAGTAGGCGATTCCCTCCTCGTCCAGCTCACAGCGTAACAGGATGAGGCATGGGGAGACGGCGGGTCAGCTCTGTCTCCTGATTCGCAGGTGGGTGCCCACCTCAAGCACAGGAGTCCCACCCATGGCTCCCAGGAACAAGCCCCTCCAGTTGGAACCCTTAGCACCAGAAGCAGACACTTGCCCGTGGCCACAATACAAATGACCCAGCACAAGGGACAGGCCTCCCTAGATGTCTTTCATTTAAAACAGTTCTGAACAAATGCTTCATGTTGGGCACTGCACCAGGTCCTGGGACATGGCAAGAGCCACACCTTCAGGGACCCCACCTGCGTGGGGGCAGAGACCTTTCCTATCCAGAGCTCTGGGGAAAACCAACAGCTGGGCAGACCCTGCTCAGCTCCACCCATGGGGGCAGGGGACCCGATGGCCTGGGTGTGCCGCAGCAGGCGCCAGGCAGCCTTGGGGCCAACTGACGTCAGGTGTCCACTGCCTTAAACACAGGTACAGGCTGTGACCCAGAACTTACTCCCAGGGAATCAGGCACACTTGCGCACACACACGGCGGCGATGACCCTAGGAGACTGCCACAACCCTGTCACCCAACAGAAGCCACAGGGCAGGATAGGACCCTGCTCTACTGCATGGTACACAATCAAAACGAGGGAAAATGTGGTTGTACACGCAGACAAAAGGCCAGACAAGTCACACCATCCCACGACCTGGGTTTTCTTCATTTTACTTCTGTGGATTTGCAACACGCTACCCAGACGCGCACTGTTCTATAAACAAAACACGGTGGGGGGGTTGCAACCACAGCTGGGAACACACAGCCCCCCTAGGGGGAGGTCCCTGGGAGGACAAGGAACCCACAATACACTTGTTTTACAGAAAGTAAACACAGGCTCAGGGAGGGTCACTTCCTGAATGTTGCACAGCAAAGACAACTCCAAACCTGCTTGCACTCTTCAAATATGAGGGGCAAAGGACATCAACGCACTGATGTGCCAAGCCCCTTCTGGGAGCCCACTCTGCCTTTTCCACACCTCCCATCACTCCACAGGGCTGCACGGGGATTAAGACACCACGTTCACAGCCAACTTCCCACTTAGTGATCCTACAAGCCCCGGCTACTGTGTTAACGTCTCTGTGCCTCAGTTTCCCACATGTCAATGGGTGGCTCCATGGGACACTGCACTAAAGGACTTAATTAAGGCGCTGGTTCCTGGTGAACTCTCAGGACACGGTGGTCCTGAGCCTCCGCCCCACCCCACCTGTACAGCCCCGGCTTCAGGGCCCGGGCTTCCTGGGCATGGTATGGCCGTGTGACCTGTGCTGACAGCCCCTTGGGCTAGCATCTCAAGGATAGGAGTCCCCCACGACACCGACCCCTCAGTCCTCACCTGTGGTATTGTGAGGACACCAGACTGCGGCCACCTCTCTGGCCAGGATCTCCTTCCAGAGCACAGCACCGAAGCTGTCCTCGTCACAGATCACACAGGGCTCTGCCCAGGGGCCAGAACGTGAGTGGGGGTGGGGACAGGAAGAGGGGTGGAGAGCTGGCAGCAGGGCCAGGAAGGCCAAGATCCCTCCAGGAAATCCATCATCACAAGCAGGAGTCATTTCCCAGGAGAGCTGAGCCCCAAGCCCACCCAGTCTCTCAGGAAGCCCCTCCCCAGAGGCCAGCGATGGGGTGGGGGGACACTCACTGGGACACCATCGGGTGTTGCATTGCTGGTGCTCATCTTGGGGGCTCTGGCCGGCTGCTACCCCTAAGAAGGGCCCTAATCAGGCATGCTCCCCCTGCTGTATGCCACCACCACATGACACTGCATCTGCTCCCCGATGCCCAGGGTGCCACTTCCATCCACTGCGGGCTGCCACCATGCATAGAGGACAAGGAGGATGCAGATACTGGAGCCACAGGGCTGCTGACACAGGGACAAAGGGGCAGGAAGCCATGAGAAGAAACTGAGACCCTGAGAGTGGAAGCCAAGCTCAGCTTGATACAGGAAAAAACAAATGCTTCACATGCACTTGATCCCTCATCATCACCCCCCTGCCCCAGCATCCCCAGGGGCACTGCAAGGTCCCACAATGAGATGCCACGCGGTCTTGCCCCTGCCTCGTGGTTCATGCCCAACAGGTCCCCCACCCACATGTCCCTCGGCACGGCCCTGCCGTGGGCACTGCTGCAGGAAGCAGTCTCAAGTTTCCACCCCGTGGCCCTTGCACTTGGTGCCCTGTACAAAGGCCCACTGTACTCCCGTGTGCCCTGCTGCCACCCGCGGAGCAGCTGGTGGAGCACGGGCTCCGACTTGTCCTTCAGGGGAGGACCCCTCCCAAGCACGGATCTGGGACACAGCAGCCCGGCGGTCAGGAGGCGAGTGTGGGCCTCGATGGGATTAGCAGTGGGGCGTGATGCAGAGGCCAGCTGGGCAGGGAGGGGCAGAGGTGCTGGGGAAGTTGGGGTCCGGTGCCCACCCCACTTCCCCCTGGAGACTCGGTGCCCTCCAGCACTGTCTACAGGCAGCTGGGCCAGGGTCTCCACTGGCTTTGCGTCCAGGTCCCCAGTGTGGGGGCTGGAAAAAGAGCTGGAGCCCCAGCTAGGTCTAAAGAGTGAATGAATGAATGAAGGAAAGACACCCCACCCATCCCAGTGCTGCCTTACACAACAGGGTGATGGGGAGATGGGGTTGAGGATGGTGCTTGGGCTCTGTTTCCTGGGCACAGGTCCTCGCACCCTGCTGCCCTCTCCCTGTGGTCCTCGGTCCAGTTTCCTCTGAGCATCAGTCTCCTCATCCCGCTCCTGCCCCAGCCATGACCTGTGCGCTCGTTCTCCCACGCCCCCAGGGACAGCACGAGTGATCAAGCTCTCACAGCTGCTGGCTGAGCACCAGGCTGAGCCTCCCCGACACCCAGCAGACTGGCTGCTGAGGGCCTCCAGGCCCCTCCGGCCACCCTCCTTCAAGCCCTCTCCTGGGTCTCCATCCTGGCCCTCTCCCCTCAGCAGTCATGACTTCATTCCCCCAAAGACCTGAGCCCTTTAGTAGCCCCAGTGCCATGGGGGACACGATGAGGGACAGCCTCTAAACACTGAGGAGCCATTGAGGAGTGAGGAATGGAGAAGCCTCACATCTGGGGCAAGCACTCCAGGCCATGCTGATGGGCTCGGGAAGAGGCTGCTTCACCCAGGCTTTCTCTCCGAAGGCCACACTTAACCCAGATCACTCCCTCTTCAAGGGACCCTGGTGCCATCATCCTCTTTATTCTCAGGATCGCCCTGAGGCCTCCGCCCTCCCAGCAAAGCAGGGTTAGGGTGAACTCAAGGGCACGCAGCCTCACCAAGCACCTACTGTGGGCCAGGTTCAGGCCGGGCCAGGCACCCTGCATGTGCTGACATGGCACCAAACGTCGTACCAGGAACGAAGGACATGGCACTGCCAAGGCCCAGCTCCAGAACCCAAGCTACACCTCGGCCACTGCCCCATGCCACCTACTCCACTGGGACTGGAGCAAGGGAGCTGGGCTGCCTGAGGGCAGGTCACACCTGGCCTGGCAAGAGGGTCCCCAATGCCACTTGGAGCCTGGCTTCTCTGTGGCCCTGGGGAGCAGACCCACCTCCTGGGGTGAGAATGAGGATGGCACAGATCCCAGAGGGTGGGCTCTGAAGCCAAAGGGCCAGGTTCACATGGTGGCCCCGCACCCACCATCATGGGCCCGTCAAGTACATCCCATCCCAGCCTCACACCCATCATCTGAGGACAGATTGATGCCTGAAATGGGAGATGACAGATGTGGACACGTTACTGGGATCAGAGTTGATCCCAGGGAACCCACTTTGATGGCCAGCAGGTGCAGTGTCCAGGTGCTCTCCTCTGGAGAGGTCTGCTGGACAGGTGCAGAGTCCCCTCCCAGCGGTCCCCGTGCCTGTTCTGGGAACCAACCATCAAGGGGGTCTGATGAATGAACTGGTCACTAGGAAGGGACACCAACTACCCCAATTTGGAAGGCGGGGCTCCTTCTCCCTGCTGAGTTATGTGGCAACCGAGAACTCCACACCCCCCCCACGCCCTTGCAGAAACTTCTCTCCTCTCAGAGCCAACCCTCCCACGGGTCCCACTTTCCCCTGAACCCAGAGGCAGAGTCCCTCTGCCAGACAAGGGACGGATAGAAGGGGTGGCTCCAACCTTACTGGGGTGGGTGTGCACCGTGCTTGACCCCTGAGCTTCTAGCTGTGCAGTAGAGGCCCAGGGAGGACTTGCCAGGGAGGGCCGTGGGTGGGGGCAGGGCTGAGCTCTGCATGGACCCTGACTCTGGGGGGGCCAAGGGCCTGGTTCTGAGCCCCATCCTGGGTCTGGACACAATGCCTTGTGATCCCACAAGGGAAGCCTCTCTGCTCTCATTGTTCAGATGGGAAGATGTGAGCCTGTCCACGTGAAGCAATGCCCTGCCTCCCCTATTGAGGAGGGGGCCGAGTGGGATGGGGCTCCACACTCTTCAAAGAAGGTTGCTCCCACCAAGGTTGGCTCTCTGGGGAGCAACCTGGGCAAGGGAGTCCTGCCTTCCCCCTGCCCCTGCTCCATGCTGGTCACCTCAGTACACAGAAGCCTTGCGTCTCAGACCATCCAGGAACCAAATGTTCACTCCACGTACAGCAGAGACAACTGAGACTCAAAGAAACGTGGTCCAGACAGCCAGGAGGGTCTGCCCTGGAGACAGCATGGAGGCCCAAGTCTCAGAAGACAGGTGAAGCCAGGGTCTCAAGGATACTGCACAAATAGGACTTCACTCTGAACTGGGAATGTTGTGGAAGGACCCTGGGGGCCAGGGGCAGGAGAAGGGGAACAGACCAGAGCCTGGAGGAAGGCAGGGAGCCCCAGGACTGCCTCCATGCCCTTGGGAAAGGGTAGGGGAGAGGCTCTGAAGGTATGAGAGCCGAGGCTACCCAGACATCGGGCCTTCAACACTGCCACTTCACTCAGGTGACCTCAACAGCCCATGACCATCCCTATTTGGGAGATGCAGACAGAGGCACCAAGTTATCCACCAGGCTGACAAGGAGAGGAGCTGGGATCAAACCCAGGATCAGATTCCAAGTGCTCTGTTCACTGGCCCCTAGACTAAGGCTGCCTGCCAAAACTGACCACAGGGTCCCCCGCCTGGCACTCTACACCTCAGTGGTCTCCCTGCTGAGCCATCCCACCCCATCACACTGAGATAAAGGGAAAGAAGCCTGGGATCCAGGAGACAGGACTGGAAGCAGGGCCAGGGTGGGCCCAGGTCCCAACTGGAAGCCTAAGTGACAAGGAAACTGGCAGTGGGTGGGAGAGAGAGGATGCCCCTTGGTTCCAAGGCAACTGCTGCAGCGCTCAGTCTTTCAGGATAGACTCAGGTTAGGCCTCAGCTGCTAAAACACCGATTATTTCAGGGCTGGTTACCTTGGTAACTCAGGTGGTGAAGATGTGGTGGGAGGAGGGGGCGGAGAGGAGGGATCAGATCAGGATAGGCCACGCAGGGGGCCAGTGGCTCACAGGACTGCCCGCCCCCCAAGCCTAGACATGACCCTGGTCACACACTGAGTCTTGATCTTCACCAGACTGACTTCTGATCCTGGACACAGGGTGCTTGGCCCCAGTAATACACAAGCCCTGATTCTGGTCACAGACCACCCCCCGACCTTGGCTGCACTTTCACCACAGAGCGACACTCAACTACCGGTGGATGCTCTGCATCACGTATGGAGCCCTGATCCCAGAAACTGACTGCCCCCTGACCTTGGCCATGCTCCCATCATGGAGGGACACTCAGCGAGTGGTGACTGCTAGTTTTGTTATCATTGTTGTATCTTTAACGTGTGTCCCACTCATAGCTGACACTTGACAAATGTTATTCAGACTACTGCATCCACAATGGGGGACTGTCCACAAGGACTCCTGGGGCCCGCAGTGCTGGGCAGAGGCTCTCAAGACCCCCTTTGCTGGGTGGCCACAGGGCTCCTGGGCTGGGTGGGCTATTAGGGGGCAGCAGAGCAGTGGGCAAGGCTGGGGGTTGGGCTGCGCCTCTCAGGCCCAGACAGAAGCAGCCATTCTTCCCTGGCTCAATGCCCCCTCTGTCTGTAAGCCTCATTTCTGTCTCATTACTGCATTAACAGAGCCAATTAATGGTGGCCAGGTAGCCTTGGCCACCTAGGAGAGAGGGCACATGGTGAGGGGGCTCCCAGCCTCCTTCCCACCCTGATGGCCCAGCCTGGAGGCTGTGGCCTCCCTGGCCCCTGTGGCCCCAGTCGGCCAGGATGAGGGCCCTGCGAGAGGCCTGCATCCTGCTAGGCCTTCCTGCTTCCTGGGCAGAGCTCTCAGCCCAGCAGGTGGGGCAGCAGAGGCAATGGGTCAGCCCCTGTCCATTCCTGCCCTGCTCTCACCTACCAGGCTGGTTCCCTAGGCATCCAGGGCGTGGTCCAGAGCCTCTGAAGTTAGGGCCTGTCCTGGGGCAACGGGACTCCTCCTCAGCCCCCTGCATGGATGTGCAAATGAGGACCACAGGGGACAGGACCTCTCTCTGAATTCCCCCACAGTCCCCAGTACCCCCTACCCCAGCACCCATGGGTCCTGACTTGGCCCATATGACCAGGAGTAGGAAAATGCACAAAGACTACCATGAGAGAGAGAGGGACATGGAGCTGAGAGGCCAGGGGAGCGGGAGAGTAGCTGCAGAGATGCCGCCAGGTGGAGACAAGAGGTGGAGGACAGAGGACAATTGCTCTGGCCCAAGAAACACTTCCCAGCCAGATGCGTGATGTAGCTATGTCACATTTGGACAGGCCAGGTGGGGGCAGGCCTGAGAAAGGGCCATGTGTTGGCCTGGGCCTCCTGCTGGCTCCCAGCTGGGCTACAGATGGAGGGACACATGTGACCCAGCCTCCCCTAACCAGGGTGAGGGGCGAAGCTCCCTAGCACAGGCTCAGCCAGCAAGAACTGGGGCCGGGCACCTGCCTAGCTCAGCTACGTGTCTTCTGAATGACTGCTGGACCTCTTTAGTCTGCGTGCCACCCCACCCTGACATACATGTGCACACACACACACTCCTCTTACCAGTAAAGTGCAGTGCAGGAGACACCACGGGCGGGACAACCAGGTGACAAGAGCTGGTTCTGCCCTCTGTCTCCCCCTTACAAGCTGTGTAACCCTGGATGCTGCCTTAACATCTCTGTGCCTCATTCCACTACATAAGCATTAATCCAGGGCCTCCTGTGTGCCGGGTTTCATCAGCCAGCAGGCAAACTCCTCTGCCTTGTTGGGGGCTACATCATGGCAGGACAGAGAATAAGGGCACAGGAATTACCCGGTGTTCACAGGCGATGCCATGTGGGAGGAGAAAGAGACAGGGTGCAGTGAGAGCGTGGCTGGGGCTGCTGCCACTTGAAGCAGCACGGTCAGGGGGTCAGTATGGCCAGGGCACAACAAGCTGAGGGAAGGGGCCCTGTGGGTGTGCGGTTAAGAGTGTCCCAGCCCAGGGAACAGCCTGTGCAAAGGCCCTACACAGGGGGCCGCCTCACTGAGGAGACATCCCCGGGCTGCTGGGAGGAGTAAACTGGTTGACAGGCGGTGCTTCCTGCACAAAGGAGACACTCAGATGTGGCTGCTGTCACCACCACCAAGATCTTTACTTCAAGGTCTCAGAGCATCAAGGCATTCGGAGTCCCAGGCACGCACATGGGGTCTGAGCTGCCTCTGGGCCGAATGATCGTGTCCTGTCCGGCAGCCGAGCTCCCCACTTTATATCGTGGCAACCCCAGCCCTCAGGACCTGCCAGCCATCTTCCCCCAAGGCCCCCAGCCCTGCCACACAGCCTTGACATGCGCTTTGTCACAACTGCTGAAATCAGCCTACACACACACACTCACACGGTGGATTCGAGTACCTCCCACGCTCACAAACACGAAAGAACGCAATGCACACACGTACATACTGACATGCTGGAAGGGGGCAGGCGTGATCGTGTGCACACACGTGCCCCATGCACTGAACACATGCACACACACCCCTTGTACACACTCCACCCTGAAGGAAGGAGGAAAGCTGCCCCAGCCAAGGTGGCAGTGACCTCCACCTTGCCCAGCCCGAAGATCTGCCCTCAGGCCTCCAACCCCAGTGCTGGGGACCCTGATACACGGATGCAAGATTGAGATTTTCTGATGTTTCCTGGATGCCACACTTGCACCCTCTTCCCGGGGTTTTGGCCACCTCTTTCCTCATTTTCTGATCCTCTCCGGCACCACGCTGCTTCAACATGTTTCTCACCCAGGGTACTCGGACAGGGGCCGTGAATAGAAACAGGTCCAGGATAACCAACCTCCTTTGTAACTTCACTTAGCTTATTCTGTGCCTCTACAGATGCTATTCTGTGGGATCCATGAGTGCCACTGGCTCAGGAGAGGCCAACGGCCGTGGACAACATTACCTGGTCCCGTGATGACCTGCTGGCAGGAAAGCCCAGCCCAGACTGGCCCCTGCTGCCCTCCCAGCCCTGGCTAAGGCCCCAGACTCCCGCAACATCCTGCACTTCCTTCAAAGGGGGGCTCCCCTCCCAAGTGTCTGCAGGGTTCCCTACCTGCCCTGCTGCCATGGACGCCCACCCGGGGTCCCAGTTCACAGATCATGCCCTCCTGAACAGGTGCCCCACTCACCAAGGACACCAAACAGCTAAGAAGGTGGACTGTGCCCCAACCCCACCTTGCTGGGACCCGCCCAGCACACTGGTACACCCGCCTTTCCCTCTGACAGCCACAAGGCTTGCCCACACCTCTTTCAGAATCGTAAACACAGGCCCCTGAGCAAGTCAGCCCGGCTCCAGATAACATGCAGCCCCGACACAAGGGAACCCCCTCACCCCGCACCTGACACCTGCTTCTTGTGTTTGGGTGTTACCGCCTCCTCCCTCCCCCGACCTGGAAGGCAGCACCAGGACACAAAGGACTTTCCTTGTACCTCTTCACTGTTCTTAGTCCCTGGAGCAGAACACCTCCCAGGAGCTGGGGAACTAGCTGTAGGATAAGGATTTGTGCAGCCACGACACAGGCAGCCCCCAAATGGCATCTCCTGACCACACATCCCGAAGGCCAACTCTCATTCTGCCCCCATGTCCCAGGAAACCCCTGCAGGCCACAGCAGCCTACTGGCCCATTAAAACCATCCTACCTGCAGAAGAGGAGGGGCCTTCCCCCAGCCAGAAATGAAAAACTCCCTCATCTTGGGAGAAACCAGACGCATCCTTCCCTGCACAGTCAGCAAGCACCTCCCAGTGTGCCGGCACCACGCCCGGCCCTGGGGGCCTCAGGCAGGCACCCCAGGTCCCTATTCTCTCAGTGAGCCTGCAGAGAACTTCTCAGTGCAACTGGTTTCTCCAAGGGAGTGCTCAGGGACGGGTGGCCAGGGCAGGCCTGAAGAGGAGACCTTCTCCCCCGTGCCCTCTGCCCAGAATGCTGCTCTCTGCACCTCTCCCCAGTGGTCACTCACCTGGAGCGCATCCCCACCCCATCCTGGGTCAGGCTGGTGAGGCAGTTCTCAGGACCACCAGCCAAGTCACGGGGGTTGTGGTTGCCCATGACCAGGTGTTCCACAGAGAAGCTGTCGCTGGGGTGGGAAGGCCCCGCCCTGGGGCCCGGTGTCATCTGCTGTCTCTTGATCTGCAGGAACTGCTTACTGGCTTGCAGGAAGGCCAGGGGCACCGAGGAATTGCAGAGCCTCAGCACCTCGTCACAGTTCTCCAGGCCCAGGTAGCTGGGTGTGGACTCCAGGAAGGAGTCTAACTGGTAGATGCGGACGCAGGCGGGGCTGCTGCAGGCGGGCACCTTGGCCACCTTCATGCAGAGCTTGTAGCGGTGCAGGTTCGGCTTGCACAGGGTCCAGGAGCAGCACGAGGCATTGGCAGAGAACTCAGTGGCCACCAAGAAGTACCCGAAGAACTTGCCCTGCACCAGCATGGGGCACAGCCCACCCCAGGACGCACATCCATCTCTGAGGCCACACTTGGCTGGTGCCCAAGCAGCAGCAGCAGCAGCAGCGGATGGAAAACCCACAGGGCGCCTGGGGCAGCGGCCTGGCTCCTCATCCTAGCTAGAGGGACTGCCAAGGTTCCACAGGCTGAGCAGGCAGACATGGGCCAGGCTTTGACATGCCAGGGTCTGGCGGCGAATAGGGCCAGGCCGGGCTTGGGCCAGGTTGCAGAGCTCTGAGCGGAGGCAGGAAGAAGAGAAGGCTTCAGGCGACCAAGGGGCAGCAGTGGCTCCTAACATCCGGGGACTGGACGCCAGCCTGGGGCTGCCAGCGGCAGCTGGAAGAGAAAGCAGAAGAGAGCACTATCAGCCCCATGGGGAGCTGGGACTCGAGCATGCTGGGGGCAGTGACAACCCCGAGCTTGGGGCCCTCACACAGGACCCGGGCCTGCTCTCAAACACCTGCTCTATGCACCTGTCTGTCACCTGCCAGTATGTTCACCTGCAGGGGCTGGAGGGGCAGGAAGCCAGGGGCCCAGGCACAACCTCTCCCACATAGGCCTGGGTGGGAGTAGTGGGCAGCCCCAGACAGGGCTGCAGGCCACATACGCCTTGGCTGTGCCCATCTGGACAGACTGGCATGGCCCCTCTGCTCTGGGCCTGCCTGCAAGCCCCGTGGTGACCATGGGGGTCATTCCCATTCTGGGCCTCTGTGGCCTCTCTGACCTCACCCCTCCCCAACCCCATCTTTCAGGGAAGGATCTGTAAACTCAGCCAGAGGAGAAAGATCATTTCAGCCATCCCACAGCCTCCCTGCAGCTCCACTCTCTGAACTTCAGCCCATGTGGGTGCAAACTCCCCTCCCATCTCTGCCTCCTCGCATAAAAAAATGACCTATTCATTGGAGGATGAAGGCAGGGTCAGACCCAGGTCTCTGGCCGTGACTTTGACATCCAACTGCCTCCTCTCAGCACCCTCCCACCCTGCCCCCTGTCACAGGGCCACACAGGTGCCCACATCAGCCTCCCATCTGCAATCCTGCCAGAAAGCTCCTTCCTTTATCCCCCACCCAGATCCTCCTGCAGCCACTGAGTCCAGGCTTCTGCCTGGACGGATCCCTGCATCCTGCCTTGGCAAAGTCAGCAAGGTTGCACTCCCCCATTTCATGGTGAGGAAACCGAGGCTCAGGCAAAGTCACAGTAAGGAGGCTTGAGTACCCACACCTGAACCCCACAGACTGACCCCCATCTCGTGACCCTGGGGTCACCTGCCCTGCTCCAGGAGAGGGTGCCGGCTACGTGCCAGCCACTCACACCCAGGGGAGGGTGGCAGCTCTTGGCCCAAGTGAGCGGGGATGCAGTAGAGCTGTCCTGGCCTCAGGAAGCCAGCACCGCCCTTCCTCGATTCGCCCCCACGTGAACTCTGGGAAGTTCCTTCTGCCTACGAGCCTCAGTTTTCCTACCCTTCCCAAAGCCCCTGGCCGGCCACCACCCCACACAGCAGCAAGGCCAGAGGGCAGAGGAAGGAGACTGAAGTCTGTGCCCCAGAGCTGGCCCAGCCTTGTGGTGTTGGCACCTCTGCTCTGCATACCATGTACGCACTGGCCGCCTGCCCACAGGGACTCCTTGCTTCTTGCTGCCTGGGCCTAGCTGGCCAGCGACATAAGGTCGGTCACTGCTCTGCAGTCCCCTCCTAGCGTCTGTCCTGACAGGTCTGTAGGCATGGCAAGAGCTGGATGTGGGCGGCCTCCGGCTCTGGGCCAACGGGGCCAGGACGGCTGGACTTGAGCTGCCCCTCTTATGGCTGTGTGGACTCGGGCCTGTCCCTCACCTCCCAGCCTCGGTGTCCCCATATGTAAGGTGGGAGTGAGGCTTCATGCACTCAGATAAGCATTAAGAGCTTGACCTGCTGGTTTACCCAGAGATAGAGCAGGAGGGGACCTCAGGGGGAGAAAGGCTGGTTGGGGATGCTGGCTCACCAGGGGCAGCACTGTGGGGGGTCTTCAGTGGCAAATGTTCATGTCCTCTGAGGAGGCAACTTGCCAACTCCTCATGCTGCCCCTCCAAGCAGTACTGGGCACACCCACACTTGGCCCCTATCACTGGGAAGCCTGTTCTCCTGCCCTGCCTCTGGACCATTCTGAGGACACTCTTGGTGGTGGGCAGAGCCATCTGCCCTGACCTCCTAATCAACATCTGGGGACAGAGACCGGGGCCAAGGTCCCACGGCCAATCCCATACCTGGGAAGGTGCCCACCCGGCCTGATGGCAGGGTGGCAGTGGGACCTGAAACCTCTCCTGAGCCTCAGCCCCAGCTGCAGCACGCCCTCCCCTGCACCCAATTTGGGACCTAATGCAGCCACCAGCCCCCAACCCAGGGCCCCAGCCCCAGAACGGACCCTCTCTGATGTCCTGGAGAACCCCAGCAGAAAGTCTGACCACAGTCCAGTGCCTCCCCCAACACCACCTTGCGTGACAGCCGCTTCACTCTGTCCTGTCCCCACTGACTAGGTGTCAAGGCTATTTCAAAACCCAGCACCTTCCCCCTCGAGGGGCCTGTACAGACTAAGATGGTCCAGGCTGGGCCCATACCCTCCCCTCCTCATTCCAGCCCCCTGGCAGCCCACACCACAGCCCTCCTGTCTGGAAAGTAGGTACAGCCCGGAGTAGACGCTCAGATTGTGTGCTGGGGGTGACAAGGTGGTGGAGGCAGGTGAGGGCAGGGCTGCCTCCACCACGCTGTGCACTCGCAGGCCTGGAGGGAAGAGCAGGGCTCACGGAGGGAGGGGACCACCACTGGGCTCCATCCTGTGCCGGGTGCTGGGTCTCTGCAGCAGCAGTCCTAAAGGTACCTGCTGCAGCTCCACTTTGCAGACGGGCACTTGGGGGCCACAGAAGAGCAACCCTGGGGGGAACTCCCAGGTCCTGGGCGCCCAAGACTGGATCCAAGCCCAGGTCTGTTGGATGAATCCCTGCTCTCTGCATGGCCTGGCACTGCCCCAGGACAGGCAGAACCGATCTGAATTCTGCCCCTGTCCCAGGGCCCATGGGAGCCGGACCAAGTCGAGGCCCTCCCAGCATCCCTGTGGGCCGGCCTCATCTGCACCAGCTCACTCCTCTCTCCAGCGCATGTCGGGTGAGCCAGGCCCACACCCTGTCCTGCACAGAGGGCAAGAGGGGGCAGTGAGCATTAGAAGCAGGACAGCACCCCAATCAGAAATGCCCCAGAGAGCCCACCCTGGCTGCACAGGGGGGCAGACCTTCGGGGAGGAAGGAAGCAAAGGAAAGATGCTCGGGACACAGGAGAGAGAACCTCAGCCCCAGCTGGGCTGTGGGGCCTGGGGGGGGTGGCGATTCTGGCCTGGACCCTGAGGAGGAGGGAGGTACCAATGGGGAGGGAGTTTAGGGGCAGGTCAGGGCAAAGCCCTGTCAGGCAGCCACAGCCCTAGGACTGAGGCTCTGGAGTGAGACTTCAGCTACTCTTGGGACCAGAAGACAGCCCAGAAGAGCCCACCCATGAAGTTCTCAAACAGGGTTCCTTGGAGCCCTGCGACTCCACAGCAGGGACCGTCCTCTAGAACTTGAACCGCTCCACGCCCTGGGCTTTGGGGCAGGCTCTGCTGGTCAGAAGGCAGTCCTGCTATGTGTCTGAGTACCACGGAACTGGCCTGCTCTGCCTCTTCTGGCTGGATCTCGGGGCAGAGCTGGGCAGGGGCCCAGGCTGCCAGCATGGACAGCTCCTGCACCCTCCCACCTCCCAGACCCGCCAATGCCCTGTATCTCTACTCCTCAGAAAAGCCCTCCATACGCTGCTCCACTCACCTCCTCCCCAGCTGCCAAGGACCAGTACTACCAGCATGCTGCCCGGGGAGGTGGGGGGAGCTGACCTCCACCTTGCCCAGACCGAAGATCTGCCTTCCCGGTCTCCCACGCCAGCACTGGGGGCCCCGAAAAATGTTTTTTTTTTTGTTGGTTTTGTGAACTCCACACCTGCCCCCTCTTCCCACGGCTCTGGCCACCTCTTAGCTCCTCTCCTGATCCTCAGCTTTGAGGCTATGAACAAAATCAGGTCCAGGAAAACTGGCTTCCTTTGTAACCCCACGTAGCTTGCTTGGTGCCTCTCCAGAGGCTATTTTGTGGAATCCAGGAGCCCCAATAGCTCAGGAGGGGCCAAAATCCCTGGACCTCGTCACCTGGCCCCACGATGACCCGCTGGCATGAAAGCCCAGCCCAGCCTGGCCCCTGCTGCCCTCCCTGCCCTGGCTGCAGCCCTAGCTTCCCGTGACTCCCTGGGCTTCCTGCAAGGAGGGCTCCCCTCCAAGGATCTGCAAGGCCCCTCGCCTGCCCTGCTGCCATGGAGTCCTGTCCAGTGTCCCAGCGCACTGATAGTGCCCTCCTGTGCAGGTGGCCCGCTCACCAAGGAAACCAAACTGGTAAGAAGGTGAAGTGCCCCAACCCCTCCCACCAGGTTCCCACTCAGCACCCATGCATCCCCCACCTTTGTCGCTGAAGTTCACAAGGCTTGCCCGCACATCTCCCGGAATCTTGAACACGACCCCCTGACCAAATGAGCCTGTAACTCCGGGTGACACACAGGCCCGACAGCAGGGACCCAACCTCCCCATACCCACCGCATTTTATGTTTGGCTATTACTGCCTTCTCCCTCCCATGACCTGAAAGGCAGCTCAGGACACAAAGGACTTTCCTTGTGCCTCTTCACTGCTCCTCGTCCCTGGCACCAGAACACCTCCCAGGAGCTGGGTAACTAACAAGCTGCAGGGTAAGGATTTGTGCGGCCACAAGTGCAACCCCCAAGCTGCACCTCCTCACCACACTTCCCGACAGCCCACTCTCATTTTTCCTCCCGTGTCCCAGGAGGCCCCTGCAGACCCTGCCACAGGCCACAGCAGCCTGCTGGCCCATTAAAACCGTCCTACCTGCAGAAGAGGAGGGGCCTTCCCCCAGCCAGAAATGAAAAACTCCCTCATCTTGGGAGAAACCAGACGCATCCTTCCCTGCACACTCAGCAAGCACCTCCCAGTGTGCCGGCACCACGCCCGGCCCTGGGGGCCTCAGGCAGGCACCCCAGGTCCCTATTCTCTCAGTGAGCCTGCAGAGAACTTCTCAGTGCAACTGGTTTCTCCAAGGGAGTGCTCAGGGACGGGTGGCCAGGGCAGGCCTGAAGAGGAGACCTTCTCCCCCGTGCCCTCTGCCCAGAATGCTGCTCTCTGCACCTCTCCCCAGTGGTCACTCACCTGGAGCGCATCCCCACCCCATCCTGGGTCAGGCTGGTGAGGCAGTTCTCAGGACCACCAGCCAAGTCACGGGGGTTGTGGTTGCCCATGACCAGGTGTTCCACAGAGAAGCTGTCGCTGGGGTGGGAAGGCCCCGCCCTGGGGCCCGGTGTCATCTGCTGTCTCTTGATCTGCAGGAACTGCTTACTGGCTTGCAGGAAGGCCAGGGGCACCGAGGAATTGCAGAGCCTCAGCACCTCGTCACAGTTCTCCAGGCCCAGGTAGCTGGGTGTGGACTCCAGGAAGGAGTCTAACTGGTAGATGCGGACGCAGGCGGGGCTGCTGCAGGCGGGCACCTTGGCCACCTTCATGCAGAGCTTGTAGCGGTGCAGGTTCGGCTTGCACAGGGTCCAGGAGCAGCACGAGGCATTGGCAGAGAACTCAGTGGCCGCCAAGAAGTACTTGAAGAACTTGTCCTGCACCAGCATGGGGCACGGCCCACCCAAGGATGCACATCCGTCTCTGAGGCCACACTTGGCTGGTGCCCAAGCAGCAGCAGCAGCAGCAGCAGATGGAAAACCCATAGGGTGATCGGGACATCGGCCTGGCCTGTCATCTTTGGTGGGGCCACCAGGGTTCCACGGGCTGAACAGGCATGCGTGGGCCAGGCCCTGACATGCCAGGGTCCAGTGGTGAGCGGGGCCAGGCCGGGCTGGGGCCAGGGTGCAGGGGCTCTGAGCGGAGGCAGGAGGAGGAGACGGCTTCAGGAGAGTGAAGGGGCAGCAGTGGCTTCTAACATCCAGGGCCCTGACCCCGGCCTGGGGCTGCCAGCAGCAGCTGGAAGAGAAAGCAGGAAAGGGGACTATGGTGGGGAGTCTTGGACTTGGGCTGCTGGGGGCAGTGACAACCCCAGGCTTTGGGCCCTGAAACAGGCCTCGGCCTTGCTCACAGGCAACTGCTCTCTGTACCTGTCTGCCACCTGCCAGTATGTCCAGGGGAGCAGGGAGCCAGGGATCTGGGCACATTCTTCCCAATCTATGCGTGGGTGGGAGCAGTGGGCAGCTCCGTCCAGGACTGTACACCACATGGGTCTCGGTTGTGCACAGCTCGACAGACAGACTGACATGGGCCCCAGGGCTCTGGGCCTGCCTGCATGCCCCATGGTGGCCATAGAGATCATTCCCACTCTGGGCCTCTCTGACCTCACCCCTCCCCCAACCCCATCTTTCAGGGAAGGATCTGTAAACCCAGCCAAAGGGGATGCAGAACAGGGAAGCAGAGGAGAAAGGTCATTCCAGCCATCCCCCAGCCTCCCTGCAGCTCCACCCTCTGAACCTCAGCCCATGTGGGTGTGGAGACCCCTCCCATCTCTACCTCCTCACAGCAGGAGTGACTGGTTTTTTGGGGGATGAGGGTGGGGTCAGACCTCAGTCTCTGGCTGTGACTTTGACATCCAACTGCCTCCTCTCTGCCCCCACCCACCCTGCTGCCACAGGGCCCCTCAAGTGCTCCCTTCAGCTGCCCACCTGAGCTCCTGCCAGGAAGCTTCCCTCCCTTCTACCTGCTTCCACATTCATTTGCACACACATTCACTTTCATTTGGAAGCAGGAGAAAAGGAGGAAAGAGGATCCAGGCAACGCCTGTGCTAAGGCTCCTGAGCTGCCATTCAGCCTGTAAGTCCCAGCACAACAGGACTAACATCAGTGCCTACAAGTAACAGCTTGTTTTCTCCTTTAATATTTCTATGCTATTCCTTCTTCTACATTTATCAAGTTGACTTGAATAGCTGTGAACCTTGATTAATAACAACGATGGACATGTGCTGCTTCTGATTTTACTGGAATAAATGGAGATGAAATTTATCACAGCAATGGAGCTCATGCACCACGGAGTATCTGGGTTTAATCTCAGCTGCTAGCACTTACCAGGTACGAACGCAGGCAGGTAATTTAATATGAGTCTCCCTTTGCTCACTTATACAACAGTGGATGATTAAGGAAAGCCGACTCTTGCCTCCTCTACACCATTGGTCTTATCAGAATGCTTTCTTCCAGGAGGCAGCACCCCAGGCTTGGCAGCATCTCTACAACCTGGCTGGTGCTGAATGGACACAGCAGCTCAGAGAACGGCTCTGTGACATGGGGAGACATTTGCAGCAATTGTCGATTTACATGGAGATCTTCTCTGAAAACAAAAAAGGCAAGAGAGCAGCATTATGTAATCACATCTATAATTAAGGCTACAGGTAAAAAGTATGTTACTTTGAAACCAAGATCACTTATTGGCCAAGTAACAGTGCTAATTACATCACAGACCTTCTAAACCATGGTATTTCTCACTTTAAATGGAAAAACAATCTTCAGTAACAATATTCAGTGGTGTTGCTTCTAAGTCATACTCACACTACACGGTTAATTTTCTATAAAATGAATCTAATGGTATAGTTCCCTTGCCTAAAAACCTTTAGTCATTCTCCAGTACACAGAAAACTCAGTATATTACTTCTTAGCTTTACATATTAAGTTGTTCACTGTAAGCCCCAAAACCCTATTTTCCAGTCTCTATACTTCTAACCCTTCCCCCTGACACACCATTTATAGCTTAACCTTCTGCTATCGTCCCCACAACATCACCCTCTGAATATGCGTGCTGCTTTGTCCCTTTAACTCTCTACACACCCAGGACCCTTTATCTACAACTCCCTCTTAATTCTGTCTAGAAAACTGACACCAATTATTTAAGCCCAGTTCACGCGTACGTGGGAACTCCTGTCTGACTGTCTCACACAGTCTATCCCTCTCTCCTCTTGTTCCTGCAACACTTTTGCCCATATGTCTCGTGTAGAGCTTTTAACACTATACTATGTTTATACAAGTACTTCTCTGCTTCATATGAAAAAATTAAGGAAAACATTGTACACTTACCTGTGCCCCCAGAGCCTACCATACTGCGGTGCATGGGGGGTGGCCACAGTTGTGAGAAATGAAATACGTGAATGAATGAACTCCATATCTCTCTCTTATGCCAGCTGCCTCCCACTCACGCTCTGGTTTCCATCCTGTGTACGTGTCTCCTACAACTATTATTGCTACATGGAGACCCTGGGTTGTGCTATGTCACTGTCACTGTCCTGTTCCCTATCTCTGTCACTCGTGGCCATAATGGTAGTGAGCAAAGCACCCACCCAGCAGTGCCGTGGTGGTGACGAGGGGAACGCTAGCTCCATGACACAGTACTTTCAACTGGGCATCTCACTACTCAACATTAATACAGCTGTATTCTAGGGAAGATTTCCCAAGAAAAATTCCACTCATCATTAACCCTTTCTGAGGATGACAGAAGTCTGAACAAATAACATGAAACCCAAAGAGAATACTGTTGCAGCTACTACAGCAAAGGGGGGGGGGGCCTCTGTGGTGACGATGTCCAGGGTGAGTGCAGGTTACAGCTCCAGTAATGTCTCTGTGATGTTAGTGTCTCTTATGCACAAAGATGAACACCCTCATGTCCAGACTCAGAGATCCACAACTGCTCCCAAATACACACAAACACACAATGTGTAGAAACTGCTATTAAAAGGAACTATCAACTGAAGAAATAATCACAATCAAAAGTTCTTAAGTGCAGGTTCAATAACTGTCTCTCCATTAGATGTTTCTTCCCAATATATTCTACAAAATTTACCTAAAGTTTTTTTCCTGACTGTTTCAATCTGTTCAGAAAAGTGAGTGGAACCAGCTCTGCAGCTTTACCAGGCTTCAGGGACACAAGTTCCTGGAATGAAAGACAAAAATAAAATGATCTTTAATGCTAAATTTAAATACAATTTCCACAGATGTGAAGCATGAGCACCTACTTCAAAATTTTCATGAGCTTCTACACTGCATTTCAGGAGACCTCAACACAGGGCCTCAATTTTAACTAACGGCATATTGCAAATAAGCAAAATTTTAAAAGTACCATTCAAAACATCAGATTTTGATATAAAACCTATTTCAGAATTCTTAGAAAATGAAAGCACTAAACATTCAGGATTTAGGCGATGACACCTACAGGATGAAAAGGAAAACACACCTCCCCGAACTCCCCTCAGTGAATTTCACACTTGACATCAAAGTAGTAACTTTAAAGAAATGAAAACAAGAATAGAGTTATGATTTTTCTAAGAATTCTGAAATTTTATTTCTGATGCCTGGTGGACTTTGAAATCAGAAGTGTCTTAAGAAACTAACTTAGGGTTGTAACTCGAAGAGGTTGACCACTTTTCGTAAGACCTATTTCTGTAAAATCGAAGACTTTCAATGTGCCCTCCCCTTGAACTTCCCTACATACCACTGGCTCTCCTTTTCTTCTTGAGACTCTCTGCATACTTGGTTTCTGTGACCCTATTCCACCTTTCCAATTGCATGTTCTATTGCTAAAATGCAAAGACTGTCTACAGGACAACATATTATATTGTCAAATAAAAATAAGACAAGTTATTGTGGTTGAAAAATTTACAATATAAATAGTAATTTGTCATAGTATTTGCAGATCAGTAATAATTAGCTGACAGAAATAACTGTAGTTTATACCACTTTTATGCAATACACCTCAAAACAGAGAAGGTAATTATCACAAATGAAAAGGAAATGTTACTACTGATCTTCAGACATTGAAAAGAAACTATTATGAATTAATTTGTGTTGAGAATTTGAAAATTTAAACAAAATGGGTAAATTCCTAGAAAAATATAATTTATTCAACTGATACAAGACATGGAAAACCTGCATTGATTTTTAACCACTAAAGAAAATGAATAGTCAAAAATCTTCCCATATGGAACAATCTAGGCCCAAACAGCTCCACTGGTAAGTCCTAGCAATCATAAGGAAGGAGTATTTCCAACATTAAATCTCTTATAAAAAATTGAAAAGAAGAAACTTCTTCAGCTCATTGTATAAGGCTAACAAAATTCTGATACTAAATCCAACAGAAGATAAGAAAGAAAAGGAAAATTACAGATCGATCTTAATCATGAACACTGATACAAACATCCTAAATAAAAACAAAATTCAAAATGTATAAAAAAGATAATACATTAGGATCAAGTTACAGTTATCCACAGAGTTCAAGGCCGGTTTAATATCAATAAAATTTACAATGACAATATAATAAGGGAGAAAAGGTAGTAAAATTTACTGTTGAGAAAAACTGTTAGCATACAAAAAATAGACTTCCATAAAAAAACTGTATAGTAAATACTGCACATGTTAGAAATAAAAGCTTTTTAATATAAACAATAGCACTATTGTGCTAAATAGTATAAAGTTGTGACAGTAAATCTAACAATCTAGAGGTGAAAATCTCTACAGAGAAATTTATAAAACTTCATAGAAAGAAAACTGAATAAAGGGTTATGCCAAGTGGTCATTAAATAGAAGACTCATAATGTAAAGATGTCAATTTAAATTGAAACTGAATGACAGATTCAATGCAATCCCTATCAGAATTGTAAGGTTAAAACAGTTTTTGGGGGGAACTTGACAAATTGATTCCAAAATGTGTTTGGAAGTATCAAAGGTCAAGAATAGCCAATATTCTCCTAAAGCTATCAAGACTTATAATAAAGCAACAATATTTAGGACAGTGTGGTACTGATGTAGAGACGAAGCTCAGTCAAACAGTTTTAAAAGGGCCCAGAAAAACAGACCAAGCATGTAGACCCTTGCTACACTCATGGTAAGGCCGCACTGCTGAGCATGGGGAAAGGCAACCTTTCAACACAACTGCTGCTAGGAGAACCAGGCATCCATATTTTAAAAAATTAGATGGATCTCCACCTCAAACTACATACCAAACTGCTTTCAGATGGATCTAAGATTTAAAGATGAGAAAAAAAAAAAAGAAAACTTCTACATAATAAAGGAGAACTTCTCCTTTGATATGGAAACAAAAAATTATTTTGACTACTTCAGAAAAAGAAAAATGCTTTTATTAAAAAGAACCATAGAAAAAAGCCACAGAGAAGGTATTTGCAACAGGTATCACTGAAAAAAAGACTTAACATCCAGGTACATAAAGAACTCCTACAGATCAATAAGGACAAGACATTCCACCAGAAAAATGGGCAGAAGACTTGAACAAGCACATCACAGAAAGGAAATTTAAATGGCCAACAAATATAACCAGCCTACCAATCTCATTAGTAATTAAGGATATGTAAATTTAAAATGTAATGAAATATTATATCATTACGCATACACTAGATTGGTAAGATGTTTAAATCAAGCAAGAATATAGAGCTAATGGCAGAGGGAGGGAGGCTGCTCTACAGAGCTGGTGGATTTGCCCCAGGCTCCTTTCTCCCCCATACCAGGCTTGCGGGCAGCCTTTGCTGTGCCCAGTGGCGGGACACACATTTCCTAATTTGCTTACTGGAGGCTGGTAAGATGTGGTCAGCTGGTAGCAGTCAGGTGGCCCCCACCCACCTCCTAGGAGCAGGCAGACTGGGACATGTGGTCCCGCGACCTGAGGCAGCAGAGGCCACCCCCAAGCCAGGCCACAAGGGAGACTGGAGCAAAGAGGCCAGCTCCTCCAAGGCAGGCACCCTCCCTCAGCTGACCCCTCCTCCCTGACTGCACCATGCCCACCTCCTGTGAGCTTGCTGACCTGGAGACATGCCTACAGCGAACTTGAGGCAGCAGAGGCCACCCCCAGGCCCGGCCACAGGGGAGATGGGAGCAAATGACTGGTTCGAAAGGGGCAGCACCCCTCCTCCCACCGCTGCTGCCACTGCTGCTACCATCCTCCCAGCCCCCTGACTGCACTGAGCCCATGGTCTTACCAAAGTGGGTACAGAGGGAACATATTTCAACATAGTAAAAGCTATTTATAGCAAACCTACAGCCAGCATAATACTCTACAGTGAAAAGCTGAAAGCCTTTCTGCTCAAATCTCAAACAAGACAAGGATGCCCACTCTCACCAACTCTATTCAATACAGTATCAGAAGTCCTAGCATAGAAATTAGACAACAAAAAGAAAAGGGATCCAAGCTGGAAGAAAAGAGGTAATAAACTTGTCATATGCGGATGACACGGTACTATACACAGAAAACCCTAAAGACTCCGCAGAAAAACTGTAAGAGCTAATGAAAGAATTCAGCAAGGTAGCAGGATACAACATCAACATACAGAAATGAGTGGCATTTCTTAACACGAAAGTAATAATCCCTTTTAAAACTGCATCCAAAAAAATAAAATACTTAGGAATAAATCTGACCAAGGAAGTGAAAGACATATGCGGAGACCTACAAAACACTAAGTAAATTAAAGAGAATTTAAAGAAATGGAAAGATATCCCATGTTCTTGCATTGGAAGAATTAATATTGTTCAAACGGCCACACTGTCCGAACGAATCTACAGATTTAATGTGATCCCCATCAAATTACCCAGGACATTTTTCAAGGAATTACAACAAATTATCTTCAAATTTATATGGAATCACAAAAGACCCAGAATTATCAAAGCATTACAGAAGAAAAAGAATGAAGCTGGAAGAATAACCTTCCCAGACTTCAGACAATATGACAGAACTGCAGTCAAAACAGCCTGGTATTGATACAAAAACAGACACATGGATCAATGGAACAGAACAGAGAGCCCAGAATTAAACCCACAAACTTTTGGTCAATTAATCTTTGACAAAGGAGGCAAGAATAGACAATGGAGTAAAGACAGTCTCTTCAGCAAATGGTGTAGGGAAAACTGGACAGCTGCATGTAAATCAATGAAATTAGAATATTCCCTCACACTATACACAAAAATAAATTCAAAATGGCTAAGACTTGAACATGTAGACAACACACTATAAACCTTAAAAGAAAACATAAGCAAAACATTACCTGATATACATCTCAGCAATGTTCTCCTAGGACAGTCTACCCAAGCAACAGAAATAAAAGCAAAAATAAACACATGTGACCTAAGTGAACTTACAAGCTTTTGCACAGCAAAGGAAACCATAAACAAAACAAAATGTCTATCTACAGAATGGGAGAAAATACCTGTAAATAATTCAACTGACAAAGGCTTAATTTCCAGGATACATAAACACCTCATAAAACTTCATAACAAAAAACAACCAACCCAGTCCAAAAATGGGCAGATCTAAACAAGCATTTCTCCAATGAAGACTACAAATGGCCAATAGGTACATGAAAAAATGCTCACTATCGCTAATTATTAGAGAAATGCAAATCAAAACTACAATGAGGTATCAGCTCACACAAGTCAGAATGGCCATCACTCAAAAGTTCATGAAGATAAATGCTAGAGAGGGTGTGGAGAAAAGGGAACCCTCTTACACTGCTGGTCAGAATGTAGTTTGGTATAATCATTATGGAAATTCCTCGAAACACTAAAAATAGACTTACCCTATGATCCAGCAATCCCACTTCTGGGCCTAAATCTAGAGGGAACTCCAATGCGAAAAAAAATACCTGCCTCCCAGTATTCATAGCACCACTATGTACAATAGCCAACACATGGAATCAACCTAAATGAAGGAACAGGTGACTGGATAAAGAAGTTGTGGTATGTTTATACAATGGAATACTACTCTGCCATTAAAAAGGATAAAATAACGCCATTTGCAGCAACATGAATGGACCCAGACATCATCATTCTAAGTGAAGTGAGCCAGAAACAGAAAGAAAAATACCATACATCACTCATGCGTAATCTAAAAAAGACACTATGAACTCCTCTACAAAACAGAAACAGACTTGCAGACTTAGTGAACAATCTTATGGTTACCAGGGAAGGAATAAATTTGGGGGTTTGAGATTAACAAATGTTAGCCACTATATATAAAAATCGATTTAAGAGAAAGTTTTTTCTGTATAGCTCAGAAATCTACATTCAATATCTGAAAATAACCTATAATGGAAAAGCTGCTACAGCCACCAACTGAGGAAGCAAGAGAAGAAAGGAGAGTTAGTTATCCTGGGCTAAAGCTTGGTCCTTGGAAAGTCCTTGCCCACCGCTGATGCTGACCCCTGACTGCACTGCGCCCTCCTCCCAGGAGAAGGCTGACATGAAGACATGCGCCCTACGAACCTGTGGTCGCAGAGGCTGTCCCCAGGATAGGCCCCAGGAAAGATGGGAACAAGTCACCTGCTAGAGGAGGACAGCACCCCTCCCCGCCGCCGCCCTCTAACCTCACTGCCTCCCAGGAGCCCACTGACCTAGGAACAAGTGTCCTGCGAACCTGGGGCAGTGGGGGGAGAGGGGAGTTGCCAATGGAGACTGGTTGATTTGCCCCCATCTCCCCCGCGACAGGGCCGGGGGGGGCGGCCTCTGCTGCCCCAAGCACATCCCCAGGTCCACCTGCTCCTGTGAGGAGGGCTGGCAGCGGCGGCAGAGATGGGTTTAGGGGTCTCTCTATGCGAGCCTGTGGATTTGCTTCAAACTCCCCTGCGCCTTTCCTGGCCTCCACCCTGCTGCTGCCCTGGGTTCTCAGGACTCAGGTTACAGGTCAGCCTGCTCCTGGAAGGCGGGTGCTGTGCTGTCAGGGGTAGTCGGGGGCAGAGGCCGCGGCTGCAGCATTGGGCTGCCTTGTGCGAGCGCAGGGGTTTGCTCCCATTTACGTCTGTCGCTGCCGCCACGCCCGCACACTGCCGCACCGCGCCCGCCTCTCAGGAGCAGCCTGACCTGTAACCTGGGTCCCGCGAACCTAGGGCAGCAGAGACTGCCCCCAGGACAGAACATGGGGAAGATGGGAGCAAATCAACAAGATACAAGGGGCAGACCTCCCTCCCTGCCGCTGCCGCCGATGCCACTGTCCCCGCACCCTAACAGCACCGCGTTGCCTCCCAGGAGCGGGCTGACCACGAGAGGTGCCTCCCACGAACATGGCAAAGCAGAGGTCGCCCCAGGCTGCGGGGAATAGAGAACAAATACAGGAGCTCTCATAGGGCAGCCCCCACCCAACCGCGACCCCGCGAACGCACCACACCCGCCTCCCAGAAACAGGCCACGACCTGAGGGCCGGTCGGAGGTGCTCCGGGGCCATCCAGCGCCCTCCCATCTCCCGGAGGTGGCCTGCTCTCCCAAACCCGGGTACAAGCGGCAGCGAAGACGCAGGGTTCAGAGACTACTAACGGGGGAGTGGGCACCACAAACCACGGCGGCAGCCCACACTGGCCTCAGGGTCCTAATGGGCGGCGCGGCCTGGGCCTCACCCACGCACCCCTCCCTGTGCGCCTCCCCAGCTGTGCAGCCCAGGCCCCACCTGCCGGCTCCGGGACCGGCGCGCCCCCACCAGCGCCCCCTTACCTGCCCCACAGTGGCAGCAGAGATGAAGGCAAGCGGCGGCCCAGTCCCCAGGCTGCCTTCTTCCTCGGGAGCTGGTCCCGGGAGCACCCGGCTTCCGCCCGACTTGCACAAGCTGTGAGCGGGTCCCACGTCCACAAGTCTGTGCGTCCGCGCATGCGCGCCCCTCCCCCCCCCCCCCCCCCGAAGCGCGGACCCTCAGGCTGAGGCTCCCGCTGTTCAGGATGTGGCGAGTGGGGCCGAGGCCAGGTTGGGATCAGCAGGACTGAGTGGAGCGGTGGGGTGGTAGGGCACCCTCTGCCTGCCCAGCCGAGTCTCCATACCCAACACCCCTACTCTGCCACCGACCAGGTCCTGGCACTCAACCAGACCACCACCACCACCAGGGCCAGGCCACACCCCCCAGCCCCACTCCCGCTGCTTGCCTCCTCTCGTTACTGACCGCACCATCCCTGGCCAGGCCCAGTCGCCAACCAGACCCCCCAAGACGGGGATCCTTTTCCTTACACCGAGGTCCCAGCCAGCACACTCCACCCGACTAGGTACTAACCTATGGCCCCCACACCCCAAGCTCACTCCTCATGCCTCACCGCAGGACCCCCAACAACCCGATGGTCCCCCTCACCCCTCAGGTGGGTCAATTCCACTCCGACCCGCCCCTTACCCCTCAGCCTGTCCCCCCTCACCTCAGGATCCCCCCTCACTCTAAGTGCACCCCTATCCCAAGCTGACCCCCTCACCCCTCACCCTGCGGGTGGGGCAGGCAAGTCCAGGCTCCCATTACACAGGACTGCTCCCAGTGGGGGATCTGGCATAGCTAGTGTTGGAGGCTACAGGGCTCTGTGTGCCAGGCTGAAGGCATTTCCAATTCCCACCCAGGCACCCTGATCCCAGACCTGAGAACTAGTCAGAGATCTAGCAGGAAAACCCTGGAAGTCAGAAAGCAGAGAAGGGCTCAGTGAGGACACCTTGGAGGCTTGGATGACCCAGGGCATATGAAATCAGGAAAATAAGAAGCTGTCAGAACACTGACTTCCACGCCCTCCCTGCCCCACCCATGCAGAGATCCATCCACAGAAGGGAAAATGCAGCAAGCTTCGGCGCTATGCCAAGCAGATATGGAACAAATCCTAGAAGTCTGGCTAGAAAACAAAAATGAAAATAGAAAAGTGAAGCCGTGACATCAGCAGCTATGTGACATCGATAAGGAGATTTCAGAGTCATTCCAGGGATGTTACAAAACAAACATACGAAACAGGCAAAGAACTGTAGCAACATTTAAAAACCTTAAAAACAAAAGGTCAGAATCCAGATGACACATCACAAACTAAAGTGCCCAGTTTTCAATAAAAAAAAATGAGCTATACAAAACACTGGAAAGTGTGAGCAGTACTCAGGAAGAAAATTGGTTAATAGAAACTAACTCTGATGGGCCAGATGCTGGATTTAGCAGACATCTTCAAAGCAGCTGTAATAAGTTCAAAGCGTTCAAGAAAACCAGAGAAAACATGGTAACAAAGGAAAATATGGTAACAATGATTTAATGATGAAAGCACTAAAAGGAAGTTTTGGGGGTAGAAAATACAATGACCAAAATGAGAAATTGACCAGCTGTACAAAACAGCAGCTCTAAAATGGCAGGAAAAAAAGAATCACTATACAACTTTAAGACTGTGCAATTTCTATTACTTTCTATCCAGAGAACAGAAGAAGAAAGACTGAATAAAAAGTCTCAAATACCTGGGAGACCATTAAGTATACAAACACGCATAATGGGAATTCTGCACCACCCCCACAAAAAAAAAAAAAGAGGGAAGAGAAAAAAGGGTCAGAGAAAGTAGTTGAACAGATACAGCCCCAAACTCCAAATTGGATGAAGAACATTAATCGACAGCTCCAAGAACTAACAAACCCCAAGTAGGATAAACACAGAGATCCACATTCCAGACACATTAGACTGAAGCTGTTGAAAACCAAAGACAAGGAGAAAATCATGAAAGCCACAACAGGAAAAAAAGACACAAAATATGATTATGATTTCTCCTGAGAAACAATGAATGCAAGAAACCAGGAGGGTGACAAATTTAAAGTGGTAAGAGGAAAAAAATTCTATCAACTAAGAATTCTATATCCAGCACAACTATCCTTCAAAAATGAAGGCAAAATAAAAACATTCCCAAATATACGCATACTAAGAGATGTAAATCCACCCACATCTATACTTACATTAAGTGTGAATGGCCCAAGCGTCTCAACCAGAAGACAAAGACTATCAGCTTGGTTTAAGAAAAAGCAAGAGCTAACTAAAAGGTGCATAACAAGAGACAAACTTTAGACTCAAAAGACATAAAAGGTTGGAAGTAAAAGGATGGAAAAAGATCTACCGTGCAAACAGTAACCATTAAGAAAGCTGTAGTGGCTATACTAATATTACACAAGATAGACTTCAAGAAATGTTAATAGAGACAAAACAGAGACATTTCACAGTGAAAAATGGGGTCGACCATCAGGAATATGTAACAATTACAAAGATACGCACACCTAATAACAAAGACCCAAAACACACGAAGGAAACACTGATAGAAAAGTGAAAAGGAGACAAATCCACAATGACAGCTGGGGATCTCAAAACCCAACTTGCAACAGCTCACAGAACAAGTAGACAGAAATCAGTAAAGATGCAGACGATTTCAACAAGACCACCTACACCTTAACCTCACAGACATTTACAGAACACCCTCCTGTGCACCTCTTCATCTGACTATTCACCTGTAACCTTTTTCCTATACTTTGTAATAAACCAGTAAACGTAAGTAAATGTTTCTCTGAGTTCTGCGAGATGCTCTAGCAAGTTTCATCAAACCCTAGGAGGGAGTTGTGCAATTCTGTAGCTTTTCTATCAAACAATGACAGTTGCTTCCACTGATGCCATGGCAGAAATGAAGCTGTTCTACAGGCAGGGACCCCCACATTTCCTCCCTGGGACCAGCCCTGAGTACCTGGTATCTTCACTGTGCCACTGGAGGAAGTGTCATCTGCATAGGGATGGCTGCTCTCCACCACCACGGGCTGGGAGGACAGGTGGCCACTCTTGAGTCTGTGGTTATGTCCTCCAACTCGGTGACCCAGAGCTCCAACCACGTATCAGCCACCTGTGGGAGGAAGCGGGGGACAAAGCAGGAAGATGTCAGGATGCCCACTCTGATCCAGATCTTTCTGCAGGGATGAGGCAGAGTGAAGCATTTGGGAGTCTGAGAAATCTTCTTTTAATCAGGGCTTGGTTTCCTCACCTTTACAATCAAGACAGCCCAGAGCTCACAGAGATGCTTGGAGAGATCTAGGTACAAGTAGCCAGGAGGCACCTGACACACACAAAACACCCAACACATACCAACTGATGAAACAAAAGGCCTCTGATTACAAGAATCTCTTCTAGTACACAACCTGATGAGGAAAGTCAGCCTCAGGAACAAAACTATCAAGCGAAGCAGAAGCACGTTGATAAAAATGACCCAGATCCTAGAAGGCACTGGGGTCAAGCAGGAGAGGAGAGGCATGAAGAGGAATGACCAAGCTGTCCAGGTCAAACAGCAGCAGACTGTCTGAAACGAGGGCTACAAATACGAGCACACCTGGGGGTGTCTCTTGACCAGAGACATTGAGGGTCAGCCCCCAGAACCACATTCTCCCTACAATCCATAGTTCATTGCATTTTAAAATTTTAGTTACTCACACCATTGAAATGGTTAATACTGCTGACTATAAACTCCCTGATTGCTATTTTTAAAAACAAATGAGAATGTTACTACAGCAGTAACACAGTAAATGCCAAATTTTTTAATTTAGAAAAATCAATGAAACTATTTTCTATTCTGTACTTTTCAGAAATAAATGATTGTTTTTATCTATTTTTTTCTCATATCATATCAGGTAACAAATAGATTAGCCTAGTAAGTAGTTTTATTAATGACAAACTAAGATCGCTGCCATCTAGGCATTATTGTTATAAAGTCAGATGTTTCTTTTTTAATAAAGTCCCCCAAATTAGGTCAGTGTAGGACATAGGAGTAGCATCTTGCCACTGGGCCAGGAAAGTTGGAAGACAATCCCATCTTTGTTTCTCTCCCTCTGAATCTGAGACTTTGACATTATCAAACCTTAATGCACAGCCCACCAGGGCTCTTCTGGGGTTTAAAAACTTTCTATGAAAGCCAGTCAGTCCCCCAAGAGGGGCGAACAAGCTCCAAGGAGAGGGTGACAGAGGGGTCACAGTTGTAGTTCTGCCCTAAAAGTGCACTGGATCTGACATCATTTCTCCCATCCACCAGCAATCCGAGTGTCTTTGAGGCACTTAACAACCTCTCAGAGCCTCAGTTGCCTTATCTGTAAACAAAGGGAACACCCATGTTCCATACTGAGTGAACGCACCGAGAACCAGGCCTCATAGCTGTGTGTACAATAAATATGGGGCATTACTACTTTAGATCCGAGTTCTTCTCATTCCATCCTTTCCTCTCACAAATGCAGTAAACTTGTGAAAACAGTATTTTGCTTATGGCAATCTACCTTGATGTAATCTCAGAATTAGCCTCAAAAAATTGTAAGTAGGAAACCTACCACTTTTTAGTTCTTCCTGAATACAATTAAGAAATAATATGCCCCTGAAACAGCTCCTAAACCATAACTATGATTTCAAGGCCACTCAGCCATACTTAAGTACTTTATGGTGGTGGTAGTGGTGGTGATATGCAACTCAGACACACACTGACAACACACTTGCACAGAGCACATGGCACTGGCCTCCCTCACACGGCCAGTTCTGAAAAGGCAGAGAACAAGGCCACTGATAAGCAAGAGTCCTTCAGGAAGCCCAAGGGCTTCAGGACTGATCAGCTGTTTCTAAGAGATATTAACATAGTATTGACCGTACACCCTAGACTAGCCACATGAGGCTACTGAAATTTAAATCCATTAAGAAGTTAGATAAAATGAAAACTTCACTGCCTCAGGTTCACCAGCTACATTTCAAGTGCTCAACAGCCTATGTGGCTGGTGGGTGCCAGGTACAGAACATCACCACAGCTGGAAGTCCCACAGAACCCAGTGCTAGCAAATACTAAAACCTATTTTAAATAGTTAATAGTTAAAATACTGCAGTATTAAAGCATAAAAAAAGTAATTAATGGAACAGAAAAGAGTCAATAAAGGGACCCAAATACACACAGAAATTTAGAATATGATAAAAGTGGTCTTCAAATGACTGGGGAAAAGGAGGATGATTCAATAAATGATGTTGGGGCAACATGTTTACCATCTAGAAAAAAATAAAGTTGAATCCCTACTTCATCTCTCAAAAACGTAAATATAAGAACAAATTAAGTAATAAAAATAATTAGAAGCAACCTGGGGGAATTCTTTAAACAGTATCATGTTGGTAGCATATTTTCAGCAGAATACAAAATCCAGAAGTCATAAATGAAAAAAGCTGGCAGATCCTACTTTGTAAAAATTAGACATTTCTAAATTCTAAAATACCAAACTGATTTCAAAATGTTACATGAGAAGCAAGTGCAGCACAGGAGATGGAGAAGGGACTCATTTTTCCCAGGAGTCCTTCAAGCACAGGACAGTGGTAGCACCTCCCACCTACCTACCTGCCTGCCTGCCTGCCTGCCTGCCTGCCCGCCTGCCCACCCGCGGCAACCCTAACCCTCACGGCCCTGCCCTTGTCTGCCGCCTGGCTGCACACAGACAGCTTGAGCAGGTCCAAGGTACACGTGTTGTCCATGACCAGCAGACTGATGAACTCATCGGAGGACTGACATTCTGGGCCTGATGCTTTATTTTGGCTTTCAACATCCTAAAAAGTCCAACAAATAAAATCAGGAAAGATGTGTCCAGAGATAAACAGTCACCAGTTTATCCATAAACTCCAAGGATACATGATGACCACTGAGGAATAAGGGACCTGATGAGGCATTTAACGCCATGAAATACCATGAAACATGACAGGCCCCTAAAATCTCCACCACCACGTACTAAGCTTTCAGGACCAAATAACTATTTTACGAATTACCCACAGCAGCTCTCAGAAGAAATGACAATTTACACTGTGATCAAGTTCACAGCACAGGTATTCCTTATAAGGGGAGACTTGGAGTGAAGTCATACCACATAAAATCCATCCCCTGCCCCCACCCACAGGGGGTGATTGGGAGTTTTCTCATTTGCACATTGTACTTTAACGATTTTTTCTAGATCTTCTTCGTAATTCCTTCCCAGAATCTTATTTAACGGACTCACTGGTGTGTAACACATTGCCCAAAATCTCTTGTTCCCTGGGCGCTTTGAAAAAGAAAATGGATAAAGTCTTCTCTTCCTTTTTCTTGTCCCCTTTTACTTCCCATTCACAGTGTGTCAGTTAAAACACACCACACCTGCGGTCACTGACCTCTCTTCAACATCAGCAGAGGAAAGGGGCCGCCCATCTGCATCTCTGCCCTCTCCACCCCTCCTCCTGAGGGTGCCCCACCTGGGACAGCCAGCCCCAGCCTGCTGCCCACCAAACGAGAGCCTCTTGGACACTGGCAGTGGGACTCGGCCTACAGAAAGGAACAGGGAGCCATCAGAGCTGGGAAATCCCGTAGCTTTTGAGCTCAGGAGTGGGAATCACTGAGACCCCATGCTGAACAGGGGTGGACCTGGTTCCTTTCAGTCTCACAGGCAGAGTTCAGCTCGCCAGAGGAAGAACAAGATGCCGGAGATGCCGCCTTCTCTCCTCCCTTGCTTTTGGAATCTCAGTGAAACCTGACTGCCAAACACAACTGAGCTGGGGGAAGGACAAGCCCCACTTAGGAACCTTCAGCGGAATGGGATCCATCCGATATGCAAGTGCCATCAGTGCCCAAGTTGGCCCTAGAAACCAGCACTCTCTGAGGTGGGAGCACGGTTTCTTCCTGGAAGGAAACAGACCCTGCTCCTACCTCTAAGCGGAGACCCAGGGAATCAGCACGTGACGTTCACAGAAACAATGACATTCCAGAATCTCACTCACTGAAGAGCAGCAAGAGCATTCAGTGGAATACGCAAGTTAAATACAGTGAGAAACAGTACCTAACAATTTTTGGTGGGGGATTAGAGGGAAAAAAGATAACTGCTAAAAAATAAAATCACTAGCTACATCTCCTTGAATGTGAGTTATAGCCCAAAACGAACATGAAAATTACTTTGCCATAATTGATGAATCAAACCAAAACTGCAATGGTAGGAATTTAGGGGAATACTCTGGATAATGCCTATGTCTAATGATTTGGTAGGAAAGAAATGATACCATCCCTCTTCTACCTAAAAGCAAAAACTTCCCATAATTCTGGATAATTTCTGCATTAAACCCTCATCCTAGAAGATTGCCAAGTATCACAAGTTGAGTTCAGACCCCTAATTTGTAAATAGCAATTTTCTTATTACCATAGATGGTTATGAATACTTCCCATAGGATATATTTCTGTCAGCAGCAACACCACAATAAATCAAGAGTTCCAAATGTAATTGAAAATAATGTGTGTGTGTTCCCAAGCTGGATGTGCCGGCGGGGAGACAGTGTGGGCAGGGAGAGGGGGCCTGGCACAGGAAGCACCTGAGCAGGCTTGAGAGGACACCCACCTGGGAGGGTGACTGGTGAGACAGAGTCAAGCCAAGTGGAAGGTGTCCCTGCTTTGGGCCAGCTGGCCTGGAGGGTAGGGTGGGGGAGGTCATAGGTCAAGCAGGGTGAGAGGTCATCCCTGTAGAGGGCAAACTGGTTTTGAGCACCAGAAGCTGTGGAGGGGAAGGAGGTGCCCACGTGGGAGAGGAGAGGCGGTCAAAATGGGAACCAGGCTACCTAAGGGGAAGCTATGGAACTGTCCATAAGGGGACAGTCTTCTCATTTTCAGAGAAAAGTTATCTATACAGAGAGGTGGAACAGAAAGGTGAATCCTGTGCAGTTATTAGAATTGACTGTACTGCTAAGAACCAGTGGTTTTCAATACATGTAGATATATAACAAAAGGAGTATTAATATAGCCCACTAACTTATTGTGTGGGTACACGCACGTGCACACGCGCACACACACACACGCACACACGCACACACACACGCGCACACACGCACACACACACACACACACACCCTTCCTAGGTCTGTCTACTAAGAGAGTTGTGACCAGCAACCTCCCAACAGCAATGAGCACACAAAGGCCCAGATCTTGGCTACTAAATACCACTGTCCACTACAAAGAACCTGGACTTCCTGGAGGAACACCTAATTTCTGTGCTGGAGCATAAAACATACCATTGAACCTAGACTTTTGTGTTGTGCCAGGAAACAAGGAAATAAAAGAACGATGGGAACATGTTAAAAGAACAGATAAAATTCTATCAAATATTTTTAAAACTATTAACACCAATCCTTCACAACTCTTCTAAAAAACAGAAGAGGAAGGAACATTGCCTACCGCATTCTAGGAGGCCAGTGTTAATTACACTGTTACCCAACCCAGGCAAAGACATCATAAGAAAACTACAGCTCAATATACCTTATGAATACAGGCACAAAAATCAGCAAAACAGCAAAGCAATCCTGCAACATATAAAAAGATTATACACCTAAAATACAGAAAGGGAGAGTGCAAGGATAAACCCTGTAGTGCTGGACTGAAATTGAAAGTATTGGTTTGAACCACTCATGGTTTTCATTATATAAATAAGATGTCAAGGGAGAAATTCTGGCATAAGTGGGCATGTGTGCATGTCTGTTTGCTGAGAGGGCTTAAACCCAGGACACCCAGGAGTAATCAGCTTACCAAGCTCCCAGATCTTTTTTCTAAATCCTATGATCCACCAAAAGGAACCAGGGCTCCTTGGAGAAATGGTTGATTCCGGGACAAGGCCAGGGTAGGTGAAAGATGAGTTTGGAACAGAAAGATGAGTTGTGCCAGAAAGGAAGGAAATGCTCAAACAATTATATAAATCAGCTGAAAAGGGCTCCCAATGGCCAAGTCTGGGACAATTTGGGTGTCAAATGATGAGAGTGATGTATGTCATTATTTGAGTAAAATAGGATCCCACAAATCTACACCAACATAGACAGAGAAGATGAGAAGGGGAAGTCCTCCCTTACAGAAGAACAGACAGTCCAAAAAGAATGATGAAATTTGAAAAACAACCACAGAACAACCACCACAGCAATAATGGACTTGGCTAGAATCATCACAGACACTGCAAACTCGGAGGTGAAAACACAATGAGGGACAAGGTATCAGCACAGCCTCCAAGCATCTCCCATGAACACTTACTACCATTCTTCTACTAACTTCCAGTGGAGAAACCTGGCAGATACTCCTGACCAAGTAGTAAGACCTCACATCACCAGTTACGCAGCACATCACACACCCACTGTGATGCACTGGAAAGCACTCTGTATCATTCCTGTGGTGTTTCTGACAAAAGGAAGGACTGAAAAAGTGTTCCATATTGAAGACCAAAGAGACCACACTCAACCCTGGGCCAGGTCCTAGACTGATAAAGGATGCTACTGGAACAAAATCTGAGTACAATTAGAGAACATAGGTGGACGGTACACAGGAGTGTACCGTGCTCTATTTCTGCGTCCTACTTCTGCAACTTGTGTGTACATTTAAGATTATTTCAAAATAAAATGTGAAGAAGAAAGCCCCTTGACCTCTTTGGCTTTGGTGATGGTTTCTGCAATGATGCTGGCAGCTCCTGTGGGTCATCTGTCACTGGGATAAATGGCTGAGAAGAAGCTGAGGAAGCAGACAAGGTCACTGCAGAGGGGGGTCACAGCATCCTCAGAAGAGACAATCTAGTTCAGAAACAGAAGAGGAGAGACTCAGCGACACGGCACACTTCCCACCCACCTCCAAAAGCCTTATTAAATAAAACCCTTTGGGCCAGCTGGAGTATTCCAGATTTTATAGACATAACGAGGCATTTACACCACCAGTCACCACCTGCAGCGGGGTCTGGGACAGCCCTGCAAAGCCAAGCACATTCATATTCCAGGTAAACCGATTAATTAATATTCACAACAGTCCACATGAAGAGGACTAAAATGAGCTCACATCTCTTCCTCCAAAGTAAGTTATAAAAACCTTTAGCTTTCAAAGCTTTCAGGATTCAGAGCTGCAAATAAAGGACTGTGGACTTGAGGGGAGGGTATAGCTCAACTGGCAGAGCGCATGCTTAGCATGCACAAGGTCCTGGCTTCAATCCCCAGTAATTCCTCTAAAAATAGACAAATTAACCTAATTACCTAATCCACCCAAAAAATAAATTTTAAAGAAAGGACTGTGGACTTGCATTTAGCAACTTTTTAAAAGAATAATCTCTTTCCACTGAAACACTAAAAAAGCCTCCTGTTAAAATGGAATATTTTCTCATTCAAGCCAAAAATCACAGCAGCAGCACAAACACTGCGTTAAGGGAGAGAGTGACGCACACATCACTAAACGTGAAGCAGCTGCCTCCTCCTTCCTGATCTAAGGCTGCGTCATCGCTCTCCCGTGTGCTTTTACCTCTCCTCTCTTTTCTTGCCATGGATTTGGATCCAGCCTGTCTTCAGTATCAACAGCCAGCACATATTCCTCTCCATTCACAGGACTGGCAACAGCAGACACGCAGGAAGAGGGTGCCGAGGAAGAGAACAAGGGACACTCCACTGGGGTGACCATGCTGGTGGGCATCAGGGCCCTGACCACGGCATCTCTGTCAGGAGAGACAGCCAGGCCTGGGCAAGCTGACCTTCACCACCGGGGGGCAGCAGGGTCGGGGTAGGACAAGCACTCACCAGAGCACTCATAAGACTTATAGGATAAGTATAAAAGAGTTTTAGAGAAAAAGATGAATGTTATTACTATGTATCCCCTGGCTAAAAGTTAAATATTCAGTCCTGAGCTTATTTATTGAATCACCACAGTGAAGACAGGAGAAAAACTGCCAACATAAAAATCTAAGCAGAAAAAGCCTCTGACTGTCCCTGTGAAATCTCCCTCGGCTGGTGGAGGTTGAAAGTAATTTTGCGTTTAATGAAAGCCGAATACCAAGGGTGCCTCACACGAAGCAGCCAGGACAAAGAGAAGCGTCCTTCAACTACTAAGTTCCTGTGTGAGTATTTCTTTCTATTCATCAGGCCTATAACCAGGATGCACGGACAGGTAGGCCACTTCCTCAGGCTGTGAGAAAACAGGAGCAGAAGGACGGAAAAGGTAACACTGGCAAAACTCTGCCTTATCAAGACTGAAGGGGAGGACAAGGGCCTGAAACCTTACTCTGTATCAGTACCAACTAATTCTTCCTCTCACCACACCCCCAAATATGTTTAGAGGTTATTGGCCATAAAGAATAATGAAAATGTTCTTTAACTTGATTTTCTAATTCATATTTTAACTTCATTCAAGAAAGCACAAAGGTACATTCATTCACCATAGGGTATCTGAACTAAAACTCACAATATTTAGAGACGGTAACCTAACATTCTCCTAGACTCACATCATTGTTGGATTTCGAAAGTCAGCAAACAAGCCCACCTGGCATACATGATTTGCAGGGCCGTAAGTATAGGAGACAAGGCCTGCTGTTTGGCCAGATTTCCACCTAATGACAGGAGAATGGTGGCAAGAGAAGGGCAAATTTCGTTTAGATTATCTGCACCACTGACTTTATCACCGGCAGCAGAAGAATCAGCATCTTATGGCACACCTGAAAAAGAAAAATAAAGTTTGGGTTCAATTTTTAAGATTACAGTTTGTTCTATTTCTGTAACTTGACCTCCTATAATCTGTAAAAAACATCGCACTATGCATTTTCCTGTTTCACAGATTAAGTATTAGGTTCATTATTATATTTCAGAGTTAAAAAAAATTATACTTCTCTAAAGAAGCTACTTTCAGCAAAGGTTCACTGTAACTGCAAAACGATGCAAATCCTTCTACAGAATGCACTTACAGCAATTCAGCTGTACAGACGTAAGCTGTGAAAACACTACTACAACAACTATCTGTGAATTTACCTGTCATTGAAATGCCACAAAAAGGAATCCAGAACAACAGTGAAAAGACCAGATTTCACACTACACAGTCCTAGTGGACATGTGTTCCAGCTCACTGCCCCGAGGGTTCCCAGACCTCAGCAGAGGGAACCAGGTGGAGCCCAGTGGTCTCTGTGGGCACAGGAGGCGGAGCTCAGAGCCAGGGAGTCCAATGTGGTCCAAGCTCACAGGACTGGACTCAAGAGGAGAGAGCTGCCCAGAGAGTCCCCTGGAGACGTGCAGGTGCCCCCCCAACCCAGCTGAGGGTGCAGCAGAAGCAGATGGGCGCCTACATGAGAGGGCACTGCCCAAAGCCAAAGAACCAACTGCAGGAAAGGACTGTGCTGGGGCACGCCAGCTAGGAGGGCATAGAGGGCCCGGCATGGTGCCTGCTCCCATCAGCCAGGTGGGAAGACCTCACCGTTCACCAGGCACTAAGTAGAACACCCAGTGGTGTGGAACAACTAGCCCCAGACTAACATCAGGTCTGAATCCACTTAACAAATCCAAAACCAAGATCCAAAGGGATCAAAGTACTTCAGAGTAAATTATATGTAAGCTCAAGAAAGTTTATAGACATACAAAAATCTTCAGAAACATTCAGAGTAAAATTTATAATGTACAGCATCTGACTACAAGTTACCAGGTGGGCAGAAAGGCAGGAAAATATCTGTGATTCAGAAATAAGGAAAATCAATAGATCTGAACAATGCAGAACTGACACAGAAGTTACACACAGCAGACAAATTAAGACACCTATTATATCTGTATTACATATGTTCAAGAAGAGAACCAGAGACATGGAAGAACAACACCCAAAACAAACTGCTAGTGAAGGATGGGGGGATGGGTATAACTTAGTGGGAGAGTACAAGCTTAGCATTCACAAGGCCCCGGGTTCAATTTCCAGTACCTCTGTGGAAAAAAGTTAAAATAAAAAAATACAACGTATTTTAAAAACAATAATTTTTGACTATACTTCAATAAAAAACAAACAGCTAATAAGTGAGCAAGTTTTACCTCTTTAAAAAAAATTCTAGAGAGGAAGCTACAACCTTTGAGACCAAAATAGTTTGGTAACATTAACAGCATATTAGAAAATGAAGACTAGTTTATTTGAAGACATGGCAATAGAAACTATCCAAAATGAAATATAGAAAAAAACGTTAAAAAATGAACAAAGCGTCAGTTATCTGTGGGATAACTTCAAGAGACCTAACATACACGAAACTAGACCTCCCAAAAGACAGGAAAGAGAAAGGTACAGAAAAAAAATTTTGAAGAAACAATGACCGAAAAATTTTCAAATTTGATGAAAATTAGAAACCCAGAGATCCAAGAAGTATAATGAACTACATACAAGCACACAAACGATGAAGACAAAAACCAGGAAAATCAAAGGAAAATCCTAAAAGTAGTCTGAGATAAAAGATGTGTTAGGTACAGAAGAGCAAAGGATTCTCAATGAAAACAATGTCAACCCCAAATTTTATACTCAGCTAAAATATACTGTGAACATAGATCAAAATAATGATTAGTTCAGACATAAAAAGCTGAAAGAATAAACCCCAGATCTGAACTACAAGATATAACAAGGGAAGTCCTTCAATGAGAAGGAAAATGATGCCAGACGGAAGCAGGGTCTCCACAGAGGAATGAAGAGCACTGGAAAAGGTTAACTACATGAGCAAATACAGAGACATTCTTTTCTTGTTATTTACTTTATTTAAAGAGAAAATCTAATGTGTAAAAATTTAATAAAAAATAAGATCAACCTTGCAACATACATACAAATGTGTAACAACAACAGCAGAAAGGGGGTGGGAAAAAATAGAAATACACTAGTGTATGATTCATTTACTATACACGAAATCGCATAGTATCACCTGCAGGTAGACTATGATAAATGAAATGTGCATAATATACATCCTAAAACAATCACTAAAATAATATACTAAGGTAGAGATCAAAGAAAACAAAGAAAAATGAAATTATAAAGAACAATTAATTCAAAGAAAGGCAGAAAAAGAGAAAGAAGAGCACAATGAACACCTAAAACTAATAAAAAACAAATAGTAGGATACTGAGAAAACAAATACATCAACAATCATATTAAATGTAAGTGGAATAAATACCCCAATTAGAGACTATCCGAGAAAAAAATTAAAAAGCAAAATCCACCTATATGTTGCCTACAAGGAAGCTTCTTTTACTGTAAAGAGACAAAGAGGCTAAAAATAAAAGAATGGAAAAGATGTACCATAGCTCATCATGGTATATGGAATACCGTGGTTTAAATACTATATGGCATTGATCAAAAGAAACGTATCATATTATCTATATTAATATCAGACAAATCTGAGTTTAAAGCAAAACATTTCAAAAGCAAAGGGATAAAGAGGATAATCTGCCATAATGACAGCAGTCAATTAATCAAGAAAAGTAAATGTCTACTCAGGAAAGTAGGAAGATCTTAAGCCAATGACCTAACCTTCTTAGAAAAAAACAATTAGCAAAGATTAGAGCAAAGATCAGTGAAATATAAAACAGAAACACAATGGAGAAAATCAAGGAAACCATAAGCTTGCTCTTTGAAAAAACTTAATAAAATTGATCAACCTCTGGACTAACTGGAAAGAGAAGACACAATTATCAACACATGGAATAAGCACTGACATCACTGCAGTCAACAAATGTTAAAAGAAAACCAAGCAAATGTTGAGGCCAACCTGATGTCAGTAACTTCAACTTCCATCAAAGAGATAAACCTAACTAGAAAAGAAACAAACAACTCTGAAGCTATTTAAAGGAATTAAATTTGTGGTTAAAAAAAAAAAACCACACAAAGAAAACTCTAGGCCCAGATGGCTTCACTGGTGAATTCCACAGAAATAACACCAATTCTACACAAATTAAAAAGGAAAACTTAAAAGGGAACATTTATCACTTTATCCAGCCAGTCAGAGTATATTAATAGAAAATTAGAAACTAATATCTATCATGAACAGAGAGGTAAGAGTTCTTAAACTACTTTTTTTTTTTAGCAAACTGAATATAAGGTACAAGACAGTAACTCATAGGTCAAAATTCAAGTCTGAAAAGAAATTTTAAAAATACATAAAACTGAATGAAAAAATACAACATACCAAAATTGGAGACATGTAGCTAAAGCAGTAGTGAGAAGGAAATTCATGGTACTGAAAGTTTCCATTAGAAAAAAGGTCTCAAATCAATAATCTAAACTCTCGCCTCAAAAAACTAGAAAAATACAAAATAAACATAAAGCAAGGATAAAGATGAGAATATAAACCAATAAACTGAAAACAGATAAACAATAGACAAAAACAAAAAGCACCAAAACAAAGTGGAGTTTATTCAACATATGGAAGACTGACTCAAAATGCTGCACATGAATATCCGTAGCAGGTTTTATCTGTAATAGCCAAAAACTAGAAATAATCTAACTGTCCTTAAAAATAGCAATTCTATTTCTACACACTAGCAAGGAGCAACTTGAGTATTTCTAGATAATAGCAAAGAATAAAACTAATTTTTAAAATATCATTTATAACAGGATAAACAATATGAAATACTTAGAAATAAATATAACAAAAGATATGCAAGACCTGTACACTGACACCGCAAATCACTGCTGAGAAATAGTAAAGGTTTTGACAAACGGGAAGAAGTACTACATTCATGGGTTGCAAGATTCATTACTGTGAAGCTGTCCCAAACTGATCTATAGTCAATGCAATCAAAATCCCAAGTAGGCTACTTTATAAAAATTGACAAGCTGATTCTAAAAGTTACATGGAAAATACTAAGGGCCTAGAATACCCAAAACATATTTTAAAAAGAACAAAGCTAAAGAATCAGCAACGCCTGAATTCAGCCTTTTATAAAGCTGCAGTAATCAAGACCCTGTGGTATTGGCAACAAAACACAATATAAATCCATGAAACAGATCCACACATACACGAAAACTGATTTTTGACAAAAGTGCACATTATTTCAATAGAGAAGCAACAGTTTTGGTCAACAAATGCAACTGAAACCACCGAGTATCCCTACACCAAAAATAAATAAAATTCAACCCATACTTCACACCATGAATGAAATGTAACTCAAGTTCAAGCATATGCCTAAATGTCAAAAACTAGAAATTTCACAGGAAAGCACAGGAAAAGAATCTTTATGATCTTGAGTTAGGCAAAGGTTGTTTAGACGCAACACCCAAAGTATGATCCATAAAAGATAAAAATGGATCAACTGGACTTTTATCAAAATTAAAATTTTCTGCTCTTTAAAATTCACCTCAGAGAATGAAAAGACAAGCCACACTGGGAGAAAATACGTGCAAACCATGTATCTGATCAAAGACTTGTACCCAGAATACATGAAGAATGTTCAAAACTCAGTAATAAAACACACAACCTAGGTTTAAATACAAGCAAAAGATATGAACAGACACTTCAACAAAAAACGTTACTTATCTGGATGGTAAATAAGCAAGACGCTCAACTTCATTAGCCTTTAGGGAAATGCAAAGTAAAACCACAATGAGATACGCTACACAGCTGTAAGAAAGGCTAAAGTTAAAGACTGGCCATACCACGTACAGACAGAAATATGGAGAAGCTTTGGAACAAGCCCTTTGCAAAGCAGTTTGTAGGTCTCTTAAGAAGATAAACACGCACCTACCATGTGATCCAGTCATTCCTCTCCAGGCCCTTACCCTAGAGGAGTGCAAGTGCATGTCCACGTTAAGACCTGTGCACAAACGTTCCCAGCAATTTTGTTTGTACAGCCCCAAATTGGAAACAACCCAAGAGTCCATCAACTGGCAAATGAAGGAACAGATTGCAGCACACCCATAAATAAAATATTCAACAATTGAAAAGAAAGAAATTTTGATGCAATGTGAATGAATCTCAAAATAATTACGGTGAGTGAAAAAAGTGAGATTCAGAAAAAAGTACACACTGTATAATTCCATTTATGTAAAACTCTAAAAAGGCCAGTTGATCTATAGTGACTGCAAGTCAGTGGTTGTGGGAGGCAGGGATGGGCCGTGAAGCCGCACAAGGAAGCTCAACGTGGTCTGTACGTTTGTTCATTATCCTGACCATGGTGTTGTTCTCACAGGTGCACACGTGTCACAACTGATGGCAATGACACTTTCAATATGTGCAGCTCATTGTGTGTTGATTATACCTGAATAGACCTGCTGAAAACACGAAGAAGCCCAGCACGGTGCCTACACTAAGCAGTTGGCAAAGGTGCACAGTATGGCCAGAGCCGGCCTGATCATAACACAAGAACCCGCATTCTAGCTCCTTCTCGAGTTTTCACCCCAGCAGGAATCCCAGTACAGTGCACCATGATGAGTCTGTGGCTTTGGTTCACCCTGCAGCTCACACAGCACTAAAGCCTCTAACTTGGAAGTGCTGTTAAATGTTCTATCTGTGACACCGGTGCAGTGTACGGGAGGGTCTCATATAAAACACAGATCTGTGTTACCTAAAAAGGAAGCACCTAAGGGGTCCCTTGCAGTCTGGAAGAGGATGGGATCGTGGACAGAGGGTGTTGCCACATCTACCATCATCCACGCCACACTATGCGAAGACCCACAAGCCACTCGTGTGATCTGGCCTTCTAAGACTTGAGTGTGGGCTTTCTAGTAACTGTGGTCGTACCACTGCCCTGTTGGCCATGGTCACTGTCACACCAAGCATATACCTGTTAAAGGTTGGGGGGACAAAATTTTTCAACATTTCAGAAGATTTTCTTTAAATTTATTTCAAAATTCTTGCCAATGACTACAGATGAGTATTTACTTAATATCAACCCACTGAACTCATTCATCTATTTCGTTCTGCTACAGGAAGCAGAGGTTTTCCTCTTCAACTAAATGCAGTAACTTATTTTTTCCTTTATTTTGCAAAGAAAAATGATCAAAAATAATATGCTCACTTTTCAAGTATGTACTTCTTGGCTTTACAGAATTAGAAAGTATAATTCATTTTTAATTCATTTTGATTGAAGCACAGTGGGCTGATTTTTTGTCAGAAATGAATTATTTTAAGAGTTTATCACCTGTAAGCCTGTCAGCCCATGGCCTCTCATGGCAGAATAATGAGTAACACCTGTCAAGGATAACTTTACTTCTAACATGAAGTATCTCCCCATCAGACATTTGAGTGGGACCTGTGTCAGTCAGCACCTCTTTCCCAGATGCCTCTACTCACACTGGCTCCTGGGCAGGTATACACAGGAACACAGTGGACCAAGCCCGCCATCCTGGTTCTTCAAGGACCAGGACTCACCCTCTTTCCTCACAAGCTGCACTTTTGAAACAACAAAGATTTGTCATGACCTCACTTACCTGCATCACTGACCACCAGGCAGTGCAGGGCCCTGACAGCCACGTGAATGAGCTTCTTTCGACTCAGCCCTTCCACCACCTGCGCCTTCCTCACGTGCATGTCAGAGCCATGGCCCAGCCTGAAGTAATCCCTCTTCCCCCTCAAGGAGGTTAACAGATTTTAATAGATGGCTGCGGTCTGGCGATGGCCCACCAGAAGACACTCACTGCTGGAGCCGCTGGAGCAGCTCACTGACGTCACACACAATACCCAAGGTCTTTGAAATCATGGTACAAAATAGGATACCATTCATTGAAATTAGTTCATTAATTCTGCTAGCAAGATCCTGAATGCCTGTTTTACAATATTGAAGATCCTGATGCAGGTTTCAAATAAACAGAAAACATGATGTCCAGCCTCAAACGGCTCTTAAAACACCTCTCTGCTCTAATTCTTTTTCTCAACCTGCTTCTGGTTCACGACACTCAAGATAAGGCCATTACACTGTCCGTGGTCAGCTGGAAAGTCCACTCCTTTCTGATTTAATAAAATAACCCTTCACTCGAAATACACCTGAACTCTTCTAGAGATCAATCAGAAATCTGTTTCCCACCCATTTGACCACTAGGTTTCTTGCATGGCAACTAAGGGAGAAACACTTTACACACACCTCACCTAAACAAGAAAGACAAGCTACAGTTCTCCAGGGTTCTTCATAAATGACCCAGTTATAATGGGAAATTTTTTCTGATAACATTGCCACAAATCCCAACTCAACATAAATAATAGGACAGAAATGCCTAGATGGGTAAGAACATGAAGGTTCCCCCTACCTGGAGGCCCCCACACAGACATGCCGGCAGGAGACAGGCATTTTACGTACCACGTCCACACCACTCCCAACTTGGTGAGGGCCAGGTAGAACTGCGCTCCAGGCTCAATCTGACATACCCCCTGCCCGTTCAGCCTCTCAATGTTCTAGGAGATGCTACAGCCTTCACTGCCTCCCCGGCCCAATTTGCCAGAGTCACCGTCACCCCAGGAAAATACCAAACCTAGGTTTAAAAATACATACCTTAGGCCCGTGTCTCATGATGGGGCCCCCAACCCCCCAGCAAAGTGGGGTCAGGACAGGACTTGCCTTCATCGGTCAGAGCCAGGGTCTGGGCATCTGTGCTTCCACATGCCACCTGGATCACTCTGTGACCAAGGACTTTCACCTAATCAATTACAAACAAAAACAGAGTCAAGCACAGGCACTGAGACAGCAAGGGAATTTTTTGCCACAGACTGAGAGCCAATACTGCACAGGTCATGACCAGTCTGAGACTCGGAGCTTCTCTCCTTTGGAAATCAGATGGGAAGCTTGCTGCAAACAGAAATGTGTATAATCACCATTTTGGGCTTCAGCTGTGTTCTATTATCCCCATGTCCCAAGCGGCCGTACTCTCCAAGGCCCCCGGTGTACAGTTCGCCACTGGACATCAGGGCTGCGCTGTGCAAGCTCCCGCAGGCAATATCCCAGATTCTCTTGGTTTTCAAGGCCTCTATCAACCGAGGCTTGTCACAGTTCCTAGAGCAAAATCAAGTAATATTCCCTATAATCAATTCAGCCTTTTGGAAAAAAACAAAAAACGGACATCTACATGGATCCACATTTAGTCAAAACAACAGCTATAGATTAGTTGATCAAACCTTAAAACAGAACATGTGAGGCCAAATCACATTCATGGAGTTTTTTTGATATATTTTCCAGTTCCATTTTCACAAGTAACTTCTATTCAATTTTCCACAAAATAACTTTCAAAAAAGGCTTTGATTCTTATTATCAGTAAGTTACTTATTAGCACATAATGAAGAAAATATTCTTATATTTTTATGAAGGGTCCAAGTTTGCCATCATCACCTTCACCCCAAGAAAATACTTTTCCATCAACAGTTAAAGCCATAGCATGCAGTCCACCTGCAACATTCACAAAGACTTATTCTAAAGCAACAATATTTAAGATAGTGTGGTACTGATGTAGAAATGAAGGTCAAACAAGAAGAGGGCCCAGAAAAACAGACCAAACATTTAGACCCTTGACACTTAGAAGGTAGCACTGCTGAGCAACAGGGAAACGCAACCTTTCAAAACAAATGCTGCTGGGAGAACCAGTTATCCATATTTTTAAAAATTAAATGGACCTCCACCTCAAACTATATACAAAAACTGCTTTCCGATGGATCTAAGATTTAAAGATAAAAGTTCTAGATAACAATGTAGGAGGGTTTCTCCTTTGATATGGAAACAAAAAAATTATTACTTGAGAAGAAAAAGGCTTTTATTAAAAAGAACCATAGAAAAAAAGCCACAGAGAAGGTATCTGTAACAGGTATCACTGACAAAAACATTTAACATACAGGCACCTAAAGAACTCCTACAGATCAATGAGGACAAGACATTCCACCAGAAAATGGGCAGAGGACTTGAACAAGCACATCACAGTAAGGAAATTTAAATGGCCAATAAATATAACAAGGCTACCCATCCTATTAGTAATTAAGGATATGTTAATTTAAAACATAATGAAATACCGACATAATGAAATACCGTATCATTACACATACACCAGATTGACAAAATTTTTAAATCAAGCAAGAATACAGAGCTAATGGCAGGGGGATGGGGGGCTGCCTTGGAGGAGCCAGAGGATTTGCCCCAGGCTCCCGTCTCTCCCACACCTGGCTTGCAGACAGCCTTTGCTGCACAACGCGCCCCCGCCATGACGGGACACTCATTTACCCGTTTGCTTAATGGAGGCTGGTGAGAGAGTCAGCTGGTAGCGGTCAGGTTGGCCCCCGCACCTCGCCCCCCCTTCATCACAACCCGCACGCCTCCCAGGAGTAGAAAGACCAGAAACCTGCGTCCTGCGAACCTGGGACAGCACAGGCCGCCCCAGGATAGGCCCCAGGGGAGATGGAAGCAAGTTCACATGCTGGGGAAGGCAGCACCCCCCCAACGCTGCCCCCTGACCACAACGGGCCTGCCTACCAGCAGCCCCGTGACCTGGAAACAAAGTGCCTTGCGAACCTGGGGCAGTGGCGGGGAGAGGAGCACTGCCCCTGGCGAACTGGTTGATTTGCCCCCATCTCCCCGACGGCATGGCCTGACGGCCTCTGATGCCCCAGGAACGTCCCTAGGTCAGCCTGCTCACGGGAAGTGGGAGCGGTGGGGTCAGAGGCAGCAGTGGCAGCGGAGGATTAGGGTTCTGCCTATGCGAAGCTTGCAGACTTGCTACAAACTTCCCCGCGGCCTGTACGGGCCTCCACCTCTGCTGCCCCAGGTAAGCGACACTCCGGTTATAAGTCAGCCTGCTACTGGAAGGCGGGCGCCCTGCTATGGTGGGGGGGGCTCGGTGGAATTGGGGCTGACGTGCAAGCGCGAGGATTTGCTTCCATTACACGCTGTCGCTGCCGTCGCCCACCCTACACACAATAACGCACCAAGAACGCCTCCCAGAAGCAGACTGACCTGTAAACTTCGTCTGCGAACGTGGGGCAGCAAAGCCCGCCCCCGGACAGGGAGTGGAGGAGATGGGACCAAATCACACTATCCCAGGAGCACTACCTTCTCCACGCTGGCGCCGATAATGCCGCCATCGACGCACCCTAGTAGCACTGCGTCCGCCTCACAGGAGAAGGCAGAAAGGGAGACGTGCACCACGCGAACATGGGGAAGGCCAACCAAGCGGCGGGGGAATAAACAAATCCAGGGGTTGCACGGGGCAGCCAGCCACGACACGACACCGCGAACACATCGCACACGCTCACAGGAGCAGGCCACGACTTCAGGGACTGTGGGAAGTGTACAAGGACATTCAGCGTCCTCCCACCTCTTGGGGGAGCCCTGGTTTCCCAAACACGAATACAAATGGCAGCGCAGACGCGAGGCGCAGGGAATACTAAATAGCGGGGAGGGGGGGGAACACGAAACAAGGCATCGGCTCGCACAAACATCAGGGAACTAATGGGCACAGAGGACAGGGCCTCATACACGCACAAAAACGTGTGAGCCTCCACAATGGCGAAGAATAGGATTCACACGACGGTTACACGACCAAATCGCACACATGGGCGCACATTACATGCAAGGGGAAAGCAGCAGAGTCAAAATCACGCAGTGGCACACAACACAGGCCACGTTCATTCTAAGGGAGCAAGTAGAGCAGTACACGACTACGATCAGCTTCCACAACTACCAAGAGCACACACGTACCGCGCGAGGGCCTAAGCATGGGCGCAAATACCCTTAACGCAAGAAGCACTTATGCACGGGACGGGGCTCACGCACTATGGGACAATGCGAGCGGGACCGAGCGGGGCCTAGACTGGGCATGCCAGGCCGGGCCGAGGGGTGGTGGGGCTGGCCCACCCGCGGCCCAGGACGGGCCAGCTGGGCTCCCAACCCCAATGCCCACACCCAGACAACCCACAGGGTCCCGGCCCACAATCCCAAGCAACACAGGCCCCGGGCCAGGCCGCACACCGCACTCCCAGGTCCTCCGCTGGACGCCACACAACCCCCTCACCCCCGTCACGGCCCCCGGGCACACCACCTCGCCCAGACATGATTCTTTCACCGGATCGCCGAGACGGGGCTCCTTCTCCTCACACTGAGGTCCCCACCCCCCCCACACTCTGCCCCATTACAACCCTACTCCATCAGGCGGGTCCCCGCAACTCTACGCGCCCCTCCCCCGGGGACGGCCACCTCACCCCCCAGCTGGGTCACTTCCACTCCCAGCGGCCTCTCATCCCTCAGCCTGCCCGCCCCCGTCAGCGCCGGATTCCCCCCTAACTCCCACTGCACCCCCTACCCGGGGATGAGCCCCCTCACCCTGCCAGGGGCAGGATGGCCTGGGCCTGGGTCACCATGGCGACAGCCGCCAGATGGGGATCTCGCGCAGTGTGCGGGCACACAGCCTTGTGTCCTCGGCCTAAGGCTCCCGCGAGCAGCACGGCGGGGGGTGCGGGTGGGTAGAGGCAGCTCCAATTCGCAGCAGGGCGCCCTGCCTACCCAGGGCCTTACCTGAGCCAGCAGCTCAGGGTGGTCCTGGGCTGCACACTGCTCACCAGTGGGCCTTGGGTGGTTTGATGGCCCGGACGGTGGAGCGGACCCCAAAGGCGGAGGCCCTCTGCACACCGGACTGCGAGGGGATTCTGGGGATGGACAGCAGGCAGAGGCAGCGGTGGGGGCTAGGGGCCGCCCGGCTAGAGACAATCAAGTTGCTCCCATCACCCCCACGGCCTGGCCTCGGGGAGGCCTCTTCTGCTCCAGCTTCATGGACCGCACTGCCCCCTGTCCGCCTCCTCCTGGGAGGCGGGCAGGCAGTGGCCAGTGGGGTTTGCAGTGGCGATGGTGGGATTGGGGCTGACCCCTTGAGAGCGCGCGGATTTGATCCCGTTCCACGCTGTCACGGTCACCGCCCCGGCCCACTGACTGCACCATGCCTGCCTCCCAGCAGCAGACAGACCTGAAACCTGTGGCCGGGGGACGGCGGGCGGCAGAGGCCGCCCCCAGGACAGGACGCGGCCGAGATGGGAGCAAATCGACAGGCTCCCAGGGGCAGACCCCTCTCCCCGCTGCCGTCGCTGCCGCCGCCCCCGCACCCTGACAGCACCACTCCGCCTCGCAGGGGCAGGCTGGCCGCGAGACGTGCACCCCGCCAACGCAAGGGAAGCACGGGCCACCCCAGCACAGGCCGCGCGGGCGTAAGGATCGAACCCAGGGGCGCACACGGGGAAGCACCCATCCCACCGCGGCGGCCCCGTGAACGCACCGAACCGCGCCCGCCTGCCGGGGGCAGGCCATGACCCAGGGCTCGGTCGGAGGTACCCCGGGGCCGTCCAGCGCCCTCCCACCTCCCGGGGCGGCACCCGCTTTCCCAAACGTGGCGGAGAAGCGGCGACGAAGGCGCGGGGTTCAGCAACTGCTAACGTGGCGGGTTGGGGTGGGTGGGGCAGCACGAGCCAGGGCGGCGGCCCGGGCCTCAAATCCGCAGCCCTCCCTGTGCGCCTCCCCAAGGGTACAGACCAGGCCTCACCCGCCGGGCCCCCCCCGCACCTGCGCGCCCGCACCAGCGCCCCCTTACATGCTCGGCGAAGGCAGCGGAGGCGACGGCTCGCGGCGGCCCGGACCCCAGGCCGCGCTCCTCCTCACGGAGCTGGTCCAGGAGCAACCGGCTTCGGCGGGCGTCCGACAGGCTCTGGGCGGTTCACGCGTCTGCGCAGCTGTGGGTCCGCGCGCGCGCACGCGCGCCCCCTCCTCCCGCCCGCGCGGCCTTCCTCCCCCACGGCCCGCCCCTACCCCTCCCGCCGGTAGCAGTGATGCCCGGGCCGGGGCTCACGCACTACGGGACACTGCGAGTGGGGCCGAGCGGGGCCGAGCGGGGCCGAGCGGGGCCGAGCGGGGCCTAGCCCGGCCATGCCAGGCCGGGCCGAGGGGTGGTGGGGCTGGCCCACCCGCGGCCCAGGACGGGCCAGCTGGGCTCCCAACCCCAATGCCCACACCCAGACAACCCACAGGGTCCCGGCCCACAATCCCAAGCAACACAGGCCCCGGGCCAGGCCGCACACCGCACTCCCAGGTCCTCCGCTGGACGCCACACAACCCCCTCACCCCCGTCACGGCCCCCGGGCACACCACCTCGGCCAGACATGATTCTTCACCGGATCGCCGAGACGGGGCTCCTTCTCCTCACACTGAGGTCCCCACCCCCCCCACACTCTGCCCCATTACAACTCCTACGCCACAATCCCTGCAAACCAAGCTGAACCCTCATGCTTCAGCCCAGGTCCCTCCACCATCCAGGGATGATCCCCTCCTCCCGGGATTACCCCCTACCCCTCAGGCGGGTCCCCGCAACTCTACGCGCCCCTCCCCCGGGGACGGCCACCTCACCCCCCAGCTGGGTCACTTCCACTCCCAGCGGCCTCTCACCCCTCAGCCTGCCCGCCCCCGTCAGCGCCGGATTCCCCCCTAACTCCCACTGCACCCCCTACCCGGGGATGAGCCCCCTCACCCTGCCAGGGGCAGGATGGCCTGGGCCTGGGTCACCATGGCGACAGCCGCCAGATGGGGATCTCGCGCAGTGTGCGGGCACACAGCCTTGTGTCCTCGGCCTAAGGCTCCCGCGAGCAGCACGGCGGGGGGTGCGGGTGGGTAGAGGCAGCTCCAATTCGCAGCAGGGCGCCCTGCCTACCCAGGGCCTTACCTGAGCCAGCAGCTCAGGGTGGTCCTGGGCTGCACACTGCTCACCAGTGGGCCTTGGGTGGTTTGATGGCCCGGACGGTGGAGCGGACCCCAAAGGCGGAGGCCCTCTGCACACCGGACTGCGAGGGGATTCTGGGGATGGACAGCAGGCAGAGGCAGCGGTGGGGGCTAGGGGCCGCCCGGCTAGAGACAATCAAGTTGCTCCCATCACCCCCACGGCCTGGCCTCGGGGAGGCCTCTTCTGCTCCAGCTTCATGGACCGCACTGCCCCCTGTCCGCCTCCTCCTGGGAGGCGGGCAGGCAGTGGCCAGTGGGGTTTGCAGTGGCGATGGTGGGATTGGGGCTGACCCCTTGAGAGCGCGCGGATTTGATCCCGTTCCACGCTGTCACGGTCACCGCCCCGGCCCACTGACTGCACCATGCCTGCCTCCCAGCAGCAGACAGACCTGAAACCTGTGGCCGGGGGACGGCGGGCGGCAGAGGCCGCCCCCAGGACAGGACGCGGCCGAGATGGGAGCAAATCGACAGGCTCCCAGGGGCAGACCCCTCTCCCCGCTGCCGTCGCTGCCGCCGCCCCCGCACCCTGACAGCACCACTCCGCCTCGCAGGGGCAGGCTGGCCGCGAGACGTGCACCCCGCCAACGCAAGGGAAGCACGGGCCACCCCAGCACAGGCCGCGCGGGCGTAAGGATCGAACCCAGGGGCGCACACGGGGAAGCACCCATCCCACCGCGGCGGCCCCGTGAACGCACCGAACCGCGCCCGCCTGCCGGGGGCAGGCCATGACCCAGGGCCCGGTCGGAGGTACCCCGGGGCCGTCCAGCGCCCTCCCACCTCCCGGGGCGGCACCCGCTTTCCCAAACGTGGCGGAGAAGCGGCGACGAAGGCGCGGGGTTCAGCAACTGCTAACGTGGCGGGTTGGGGTGGGTGGGGCAGCACGAGCCAGGGCGGCGGCCCGGGCCTCACCTCCGCAGCCCTCCCTGTGCGCCTCCCCAAGGGTACAGACCAGGCCTCACCCGCCGGGCCCCCCCCCGCACCTGCGCGCCCGCACCAGCGCCCCCTTACATGCTCGGCGAAGGCAGCGGAGGCGACGGCTCGCGGCGGCCCGGACCCCAGGCCGCGCTCCTCCTCACGGAGCTGGTCCAGGAGCAACCGGCTTCGGCGGGCGTCCGACAGGCTCTGGGCGGTTCACGCGTCTGCGCAGCTGTGGGTCCGCGCGCGCGCACGCGCGCCCCCTCCTCCCGCCCGCGCGGCCTTCCTCCCCCACGGCCCGCCCCTACCCCTCCCGCCGGTAGCAGTGATGCCCGGGCCGGGGCTCACGCACTACGGGACACTGCGAGTGGGGCCGAGTGGGGCCGAGCGGGGCCGAGCGGGGCCGAGCGGGGCCTAGCCCGGCCATGCCAGGCCGGGCCGAGGGGTGGTGGGGCTGGCCCACCCGCGGCCCAGGACGGGCCAGCTGGGCTCCCAACCCCAATGCCCACACCCAGACAACCCACAGGGTCCCGGCCCACAATCCCAAGCAACACAGGCCCCGGGCCAGGCCGCACACCGCACTCCCAGGTCCTCCGCTGGACGCCACACAACCCCCTCACCCCCGTCACGGCCCCCGGGCACACCACCTCGGCCAGACATGATTCTTCACCGGATCGCCGAGACGGGGCTCCTTCTCCTCACACTGAGGTCCCCACCCCCCCCACACTCTGCCCCATTACAACTCCTACGCCACAATCCCTGCAAACCAAGCTGAACCCTCATGCTTCAGCCCAGGTCCCTCCACCATCCAGGGATGATCCCCTCCTCCCGGGATTACCCCCTACCCCTCAGGCGGGTCCCCGCAACTCTACGCGCCCCTCCCCCGGGGACGGCCACCTCACCCCCCAGCTGGGTCACTTCCACTCCCAGCGGCCTCTCACCCCTCAGCCTGCCCGCCCCCGTCAGCGCCGGATTCCCCCCTAACTCCCACTGCACCCCCTACCCGGGGATGAGCCCCCTCACCCTGCCAGGGGCAGGATGGCCTGGGCCTGGGTCACCATGGCGACAGCCGCCAGATGGGGATCTCGCGCAGTGTGCGGGCACACAGCCTTGTGTCCTCGGCCTAAGGCTCCCGCGAGCAGCACGGCGGGGGGTGCGGGTGGGTAGAGGCAGCTCCAATTCGCAGCAGGGCGCCCTGCCTACCCAGGGCCTTACCTGAGCCAGCAGCTCAGGGTGGTCCTGGGCTGCACACTGCTCACCAGTGGGCCTTGGGTGGTTTGATGGCCCGGACGGTGGAGCGGACCCCAAAGGCGGAGGCCCTCTGCACACCGGACTGCGAGGGGATTCTGGGGATGGACAGCAGGCAGAGGCAGCGGTGGGGGCTAGGGGCCGCCCGGCTAGAGACAATCAAGTTGCTCCCATCACCCCCACGGCCTGGCCTCGGGGAGGCCTCTTCTGCTCCAGCTTCATGGACCGCACTGCCCCCTGTCCGCCTCCTCCTGGGAGGCGGGCAGGCAGTGGCCAGTGGGGTTTGCAGTGGCGATGGTGGGATTGGGGCTGACCCCTTGAGAGCGCGCGGATTTGATCCCGTTCCACGCTGTCACGGTCACCGCCCCGGCCCACTGACTGCACCATGCCTGCCTCCCAGCAGCAGACAGACCTGAAACCTGTGGCCGGGGGACGGCGGGCGGCAGAGGCCGCCCCCAGGACAGGACGCGGCCGAGATGGGAGCAAATCGACAGGCTCCCAGGGGCAGACCCCTCTCCCCGCTGCCGTCGCTGCCGCCGCCCCCGCACCCTGACAGCACCACTCCGCCTCGCAGGGGCAGGCTGGCCGCGAGACGTGCACCCCGCCAACGCAAGGGAAGCACGGGCCACCCCAGCACAGGCCGCGCGGGCGTAAGGATCGAACCCAGGGGCGCACACGGGGAAGCACCCATCCCACCGCGGCGGCCCCGTGAACGCACCGAACCGCGCCCGCCTGCCGGGGGCAGGCCATGACCCAGGGCCCGGTCGGAGGTACCCCGGGGCCGTCCAGCGCCCTCCCACCTCCCGGGGCGGCACCCGCTTTCCCAAACGTGGCGGAGAAGCGGCGACGAAGGCGCGGGGTTCAGCAACTGCTAACGTGGCGGGTTGGGGTGGGTGGGGCAGCACGAGCCAGGGCGGCGGCCCGGGCCTCACCTCCGCAGCCCTCCCTGTGCGCCTCCCCAAGGGTACAGACCAGGCCTCACCCGCCGGCCCCCCCCCGCACCTGCGCGCCCGCACCAGCGCCCCCTTACATGCTCGGCGAAGGCAGCGGAGGCGACGGCTCGCGGCGGCCCGGACCCCAGGCCGCGCTCCTCCTCACGGAGCTGGTCCAGGAGCAACCGGCTTCGGCGGGCGTCCGACAGGCTCTGGGCGGTTCACGCGTCTGCGCAGCTGTGGGTCCGCGCGCGCGCACGCGCGCCCCCTCCTCCCGCCCGCGCGGCCTTCCTCCCCCACGGCCCGCCCCTACCCCTCCCGCCGGTAGCAGTGATGCCCGGGCCGGGGCTCACGCACTACGGGACACTGCGAGTGGGGCCGAGCGGGGCCGAGCGGGGCCGAGCGGGGCCGAGCGGGGCCTAGCCCGGCCATGCCAGGCCGGGCCGAGGGGTGGTGGGGCTGGCCCACCCGCGGCCCAGGACGGGCCAGCTGGGCTCCCAACCCCAATGCCCACACCCAGACAACCCACAGGGTCCCGGCCCACAATCCCAAGCAACACAGGCCCCGGGCCAGGCCGCACACCGCACTCCCAGGTCCTCCGCTGGACGCCACACAACCCCCTCACCCCCGTCACGGCCCCCGGGCACACCACCTCGGCCAGACATGATTCTTCACCGGATCGCCGAGACGGGGCTCCTTCTCCTCACACTGAGGTCCCCACCCCCCCCACACTCTGCCCCATTACAACTCCTACGCCACAATCCCTGCAAACCAAGCTGAACCCTCATGCTTCAGCCCAGGTCCCTCCACCATCCAGGGATGATCCCCTCCTCCCGGGATTACCCCCTACCCCTCAGGCGGGTCCCCGCAACTCTACGCGCCCCTCCCCCGGGGACGGCCACCTCACCCCCCAGCTGGGTCACTTCCACTCCCAGCGGCCTCTCACCCCTCAGCCTGCCCGCCCCCGTCAGCGCCGGATTCCCCCCTAACTCCCACTGCACCCCCTACCCGGGGATGAGCCCCCTCACCCTGCCAGGGGCAGGATGGCCTGGGCCTGGGTCACCATGGCGACAGCCGCCAGATGGGGATCTCGCGCAGTGTGCGGGCACACAGCCTTGTGTCCTCGGCCTAAGGCTCCCGCGAGCAGCACGGCGGGGGGTGCGGGTGGGTAGAGGCAGCTCCAATTCGCAGCAGGGCGCCCTGCCTACCCAGGGCCTTACCTGAGCCAGCAGCTCAGGGTGGTCCTGGGCTGCACACTGCTCACCAGTGGGCCTTGGGTGGTTTGATGGCCCGGACGGTGGAGCGGACCCCAAAGGCGGAGGCCCTCTGCACACCGGACTGCGAGGGGATTCTGGGGATGGACAGCAGGCAGAGGCAGCGGTGGGGGCTAGGGGCCGCCCGGCTAGAGACAATCAAGTTGCTCCCATCACCCCCACGGCCTGGCCTCGGGGAGGCCTCTTCTGCTCCAGCTTCATGGACCGCACTGCCCCCTGTCCGCCTCCTCCTGGGAGGCGGGCAGGCAGTGGCCAGTGGGGTTTGCAGTGGCGATGGTGGGATTGGGGCTGACCCCTTGAGAGCGCGCGGATTTGATCCCGTTCCACGCTGTCACGGTCACCGCCCCGGCCCACTGACTGCACCATGCCTGCCTCCCAGCAGCAGACAGACCTGAAACCTGTGGCCGGGGGACGGCGGGCGGCAGAGGCCGCCCCCAGGACAGGACGCGGCCGAGATGGGAGCAAATCGACAGGCTCCCAGGGGCAGACCCCTCTCCCCGCTGCCGTCGCTGCCGCCGCCCCCGCACCCTGACAGCACCACTCCGCCTCGCAGGGGCAGGCTGGCCGCGAGACGTGCACCCCGCCAACGCAAGGGAAGCACGGGCCACCCCAGCACAGGCCGCGCGGGCGTAAGGATCGAACCCAGGGGCGCACACGGGGAAGCACCCATCCCACCGCGGCGGCCCCGTGAACGCACCGAACCGCGCCCGCCTGCCGGGGGCAGGCCATGACCCAGGGCCCGGTCGGAGGTACCCCGGGGCCGTCCAGCGCCCTCCCACCTCCCGGGGCGGCACCCGCTTTCCCAAACGTGGCGGAGAAGCGGCGACGAAGGCGCGGGGTTCAGCAACTGCTAACGTGGCGGGTTGGGGTGGGTGGGGCAGCACGAGCCAGGGCGGCGGCCCGGGCCTCACCTCCGCAGCCCTCCCTGTGCGCCTCCCCAAGGGTACAGACCAGGCCTCACCCGCCGGCCCCCCCCCGACCTGCGCGCCCGCACCAGCGCCCCCTTACATGCTCGGCGAAGGCAGCGGAGGCGACGGCTCGCGGCGGCCCGGACCCCAGGCCGCGCTCCTCCTCACGGAGCTGGTCCAGGAGCAACCGGCTTCGGCGGGCGTCCGACAGGCTCTGGGCGGTTCACGCGTCTGCGCAGCTGTGGGTCCGCGCGCGCGCACGCGCGCCCCCTCCTCCCGCCCGCGCGGCCTTCCTCCCCCACGGCCCGCCCCTACCCCTCCCGCCGGTAGCAGTGATGCCCGGGCCGGGGCTCACGCACTACGGGACACTGCGAGTGGGGCCGAGCGGGGCCGAGCGGGGCCGAGCGGGGCCGAGCGGGGCCTAGCCCGGCCATGCCAGGCCGGGCCGAGGGGTGGTGGGGCTGGCCCACCCGCGGCCCAGGACGGGCCAGCTGGGCTCCCAACCCCAATGCCCACACCCAGACAACCCACAGGGTCCCGGCCCACAATCCCAAGCAACACAGGCCCCGGGCCAGGCCGCACACCGCACTCCCAGGTCCTCCGCTGGACGCCACACAACCCCCTCACCCCCGTCACGGCCCCCGGGCACACCACCTCGGCCAGACATGATTCTTCACCGGATCGCCGAGACGGGGCTCCTTCTCCTCACACTGAGGTCCCCACCCCCCCCACACTCTGCCCCATTACAACTCCTACGCCACAATCCCTGCAAACCAAGCTGAACCCTCATGCTTCAGCCCAGGTCCCTCCACCATCCAGGGATGATCCCCTCCTCCCGGGATTACCCCCTACCCCTCAGGCGGGTCCCCGCAACTCTACGCGCCCCTCCCCCGGGGACGGCCACCTCACCCCCCAGCTGGGTCACTTCCACTCCCAGCGGCCTCTCACCCCTCAGCCTGCCCGCCCCCGTCAGCGCCGGATTCCCCCCTAACTCCCACTGCACCCCCTACCCGGGGATGAGCCCCCTCACCCTGCCAGGGGCAGGATGGCCTGGGCCTGGGTCACCATGGCGACAGCCGCCAGATGGGGATCTCGCGCAGTGTGCGGGCACACAGCCTTGTGTCCTCGGCCTAAGGCTCCCGCGAGCAGCACGGCGGGGGGTGCGGGTGGGTAGAGGCAGCTCCAATTCGCAGCAGGGCGCCCTGCCTACCCAGGGCCTTACCTGAGCCAGCAGCTCAGGGTGGTCCTGGGCTGCACACTGCTCACCAGTGGGCCTTGGGTGGTTTGATGGCCCGGACGGTGGAGCGGACCCCAAAGGCGGAGGCCCTCTGCACACCGGACTGCGAGGGGATTCTGGGGATGGACAGCAGGCAGAGGCAGCGGTGGGGGCTAGGGGCCGCCCGGCTAGAGACAATCAAGTTGCTCCCATCACCCCCACGGCCTGGCCTCGGGGAGGCCTCTTCTGCTCCAGCTTCATGGACCGCACTGCCCCCTGTCCGCCTCCTCCTGGGAGGCGGGCAGGCAGTGGCCAGTGGGGTTTGCAGTGGCGATGGTGGGATTGGGGCTGACCCCTTGAGAGCGCGCGGATTTGATCCCGTTCCACGCTGTCACGGTCACCGCCCCGGCCCACTGACTGCACCATGCCTGCCTCCCAGCAGCAGACAGACCTGAAACCTGTGGCCGGGGGACGGCGGGCGGCAGAGGCCGCCCCCAGGACAGGACGCGGCCGAGATGGGAGCAAATCGACAGGCTCCCAGGGGCAGACCCCTCTCCCCGCTGCCGTCGCTGCCGCCGCCCCCGCACCCTGACAGCACCACTCCGCCTCGCAGGGGCAGGCTGGCCGCGAGACGTGCACCCCGCCAACGCAAGGGAAGCACGGGCCACCCCAGCACAGGCCGCGCGGGCGTAAGGATCGAACCCAGGGGCGCACACGGGGAAGCACCCATCCCACCGCGGCGGCCCCGTGAACGCACCGAACCGCGCCCGCCTGCCGGGGGCAGGCCATGACCCAGGGCCCGGTCGGAGGTACCCCGGGGCCGTCCAGCGCCCTCCCACCTCCCGGGGCGGCACCCGCTTTCCCAAACGTGGCGGAGAAGCGGCGACGAAGGCGCGGGGTTCAGCAACTGCTAACGTGGCGGGTTGGGGTGGGTGGGGCAGCACGAGCCAGGGCGGCGGCCCGGGCCTCACCTCCGCAGCCCTCCCTGTGCGCCTCCCCAAGGGTACAGACCAGGCCTCACCCGCCGGCCCCCCCCCGCACCTGCGCGCCCGCACCAGCGCCCCCTTACATGCTCGGCGAAGGCAGCGGAGGCGACGGCTCGCGGCGGCCCGGACCCCAGGCCGCGCTCCTCCTCACGGAGCTGGTCCAGGAGCAACCGGCTTCGGCGGGCGTCCGACAGGCTCTGGGCGGTTCACGCGTCTGCGCAGCTGTGGGTCCGCGCGCGCGCACGCGCGCCCCCTCCTCCCGCCCGCGCGGCCTTCCTCCCCCACGGCCCGCCCCTACCCCTCCCGCCGGTAGCAGTGATGCCCGGGCCGGGGCTCACGCACTACGGGACACTGCGAGTGGGGCCGAGCGGGGCCGAGCGGGGCCGAGCGGGGCCGAGCGGGGCCTAGCCCGGCCATGCCAGGCCGGGCCGAGGGGTGGTGGGGCTGGCCCACCCGCGGCCCAGGACGGGCCAGCTGGGCTCCCAACCCCAATGCCCACACCCAGACAACCCACAGGGTCCCGGCCCACAATCCCAAGCAACACAGGCCCCGGGCCAGGCCGCACACCGCACTCCCAGGTCCTCCGCTGGACGCCACACAACCCCCTCACCCCCGTCACGGCCCCCGGGCACACCACCTCGGCCAGACATGATTCTTCACCGGATCGCCGAGACGGGGCTCCTTCTCCTCACACTGAGGTCCCCACCCCCCCCACACTCTGCCCCATTACAACTCCTACGCCACAATCCCTGCAAACCAAGCTGAACCCTCATGCTTCAGCCCAGGTCCCTCCACCATCCAGGGATGATCCCCTCCTCCCGGGATTACCCCCTACCCCTCAGGCGGGTCCCCGCAACTCTACGCGCCCCTCCCCCGGGGACGGCCACCTCACCCCCCAGCTGGGTCACTTCCACTCCCAGCGGCCTCTCACCCCTCAGCCTGCCCGCCCCCGTCAGCGCCGGATTCCCCCCTAACTCCCACTGCACCCCCTACCCGGGGATGAGCCCCCTCACCCTGCCAGGGGCAGGATGGCCTGGGCCTGGGTCACCATGGCGACAGCCGCCAGATGGGGATCTCGCGCAGTGTGCGGGCACACAGCCTTGTGTCCTCGGCCTAAGGCTCCCGCGAGCAGCACGGCGGGGGGTGCGGGTGGGTAGAGGCAGCTCCAATTCGCAGCAGGGCGCCCTGCCTACCCAGGGCCTTACCTGAGCCAGCAGCTCAGGGTGGTCCTGGGCTGCACACTGCTCACCAGTGGGCCTTGGGTGGTTTGATGGCCCGGACGGTGGAGCGGACCCCAAAGGCGGAGGCCCTCTGCACACCGGACTGCGAGGGGATTCTGGGGATGGACAGCAGGCAGAGGCAGCGGTGGGGGCTAGGGGCCGCCCGGCTAGAGACAATCAAGTTGCTCCCATCACCCCCACGGCCTGGCCTCGGGGAGGCCTCTTCTGCTCCAGCTTCATGGACCGCACTGCCCCCTGTCCGCCTCCTCCTGGGAGGCGGGCAGGCAGTGGCCAGTGGGGTTTGCAGTGGCGATGGTGGGATTGGGGCTGACCCCTTGAGAGCGCGCGGATTTGATCCCGTTCCACGCTGTCACGGTCACCGCCCCGGCCCACTGACTGCACCATGCCTGCCTCCCAGCAGCAGACAGACCTGAAACCTGTGGCCGGGGGACGGCGGGCGGCAGAGGCCGCCCCCAGGACAGGACGCGGCCGAGATGGGAGCAAATCGACAGGCTCCCAGGGGCAGACCCCTCTCCCCGCTGCCGTCGCTGCCGCCGCCCCCGCACCCTGACAGCACCACTCCGCCTCGCAGGGGCAGGCTGGCCGCGAGACGTGCACCCCGCCAACGCAAGGGAAGCACGGGCCACCCCAGCACAGGCCGCGCGGGCGTAAGGATCGAACCCAGGGGCGCACACGGGGAAGCACCCATCCCACCGCGGCGGCCCCGTGAACGCACCGAACCGCGCCCGCCTGCCGGGGGCAGGCCATGACCCAGGGCCCGGTCGGAGGTACCCCGGGGCCGTCCAGCGCCCTCCCACCTCCCGGGGCGGCACCCGCTTTCCCAAACGTGGCGGAGAAGCGGCGACGAAGGCGCGGGGTTCAGCAACTGCTAACGTGGCGGGTTGGGGTGGGTGGGGCAGCACGAGCCAGGGCGGCGGCCCGGGCCTCACCTCCGCAGCCCTCCCTGTGCGCCTCCCCAAGGGTACAGACCAGGCCTCACCCGCCGGGCCCCCCCCCGCACCTGCGCGCCCGCACCAGCGCCCCCTTACATGCTCGGCGAAGGCAGCGGAGGCGACGGCTCGCGGCGGCCCGGACCCCAGGCCGCGCTCCTCCTCACGGAGCTGGTCCAGGAGCAACCGGCTTCGGCGGGCGTCCGACAGGCTCTGGGCGGTTCACGCGTCTGCGCAGCTGTGGGTCCGCGCGCGCGCACGCGCGCCCCCTCCTCCCGCCCGCGCGGCCTTCCTCCCCCACGGCCCGCCCCTACCCCTCCCGCCGGTAGCAGTGATGCCCGGGCCGGGGCTCACGCACTACGGGACACTGCGAGTGGGGCCGAGCGGGGCCGAGCGGGGCCGAGCGGGGCCGAGCGGGGCCTAGCCCGGCCATGCCAGGCCGGGCCGAGGGGTGGTGGGGCTGGCCCACCCGCGGCCCAGGACGGGCCAGCTGGGCTCCCAACCCCAATGCCCACACCCAGACAACCCACAGGGTCCCGGCCCACAATCCCAAGCAACACAGGCCCCGGGCCAGGCCGCACACCGCACTCCCAGGTCCTCCGCTGGACGCCACACAACCCCCTCACCCCCGTCACGGCCCCCGGGCACACCACCTCGGCCAGACATGATTCTTCACCGGATCGCCGAGACGGGGCTCCTTCTCCTCACACTGAGGTCCCCACCCCCCCCACACTCTGCCCCATTACAACTCCTACGCCACAATCCCTGCAAACCAAGCTGAACCCTCATGCTTCAGCCCAGGTCCCTCCACCATCCAGGGATGATCCCCTCCTCCCGGGATTACCCCCTACCCCTCAGGCGGGTCCCCGCAACTCTACGCGCCCCTCCCCCGGGGACGGCCACCTCACCCCCCAGCTGGGTCACTTCCACTCCCAGCGGCCTCTCACCCCTCAGCCTGCCCGCCCCCGTCAGCGCCGGATTCCCCCCTAACTCCCACTGCACCCCCTACCCGGGGATGAGCCCCCTCACCCTGCCAGGGGCAGGATGGCCTGGGCCTGGGTCACCATGGCGACAGCCGCCAGATGGGGATCTCGCGCAGTGTGCGGGCACACAGCCTTGTGTCCTCGGCCTAAGGCTCCCGCGAGCAGCACGGCGGGGGGTGCGGGTGGGTAGAGGCAGCTCCAATTCGCAGCAGGGCGCCCTGCCTACCCAGGGCCTTACCTGAGCCAGCAGCTCAGGGTGGTCCTGGGCTGCACACTGCTCACCAGTGGGCCTTGGGTGGTTTGATGGCCCGGACGGTGGAGCGGACCCCAAAGGCGGAGGCCCTCTGCACACCGGACTGCGAGGGGATTCTGGGGATGGACAGCAGGCAGAGGCAGCGGTGGGGGCTAGGGGCCGCCCGGCTAGAGACAATCAAGTTGCTCCCATCACCCCCACGGCCTGGCCTCGGGGAGGCCTCTTCTGCTCCAGCTTCATGGACCGCACTGCCCCCTGTCCGCCTCCTCCTGGGAGGCGGGCAGGCAGTGGCCAGTGGGGTTTGCAGTGGCGATGGTGGGATTGGGGCTGACCCCTTGAGAGCGCGCGGATTTGATCCCGTTCCACGCTGTCACGGTCACCGCCCCGGCCCACTGACTGCACCATGCCTGCCTCCCAGCAGCAGACAGACCTGAAACCTGTGGCCGGGGGGACGGCGGGCGGCAGAGGCCGCCCCCAGGACAGGACGCGGCCGAGATGGGAGCAAATCGACAGGCTCCCAGGGGCAGACCCCTCTCCCCGCTGCCGTCGCTGCCGCCGCCCCCGCACCCTGACAGCACCACTCCGCCTCGCAGGGGCAGGCTGGCCGCGAGACGTGCACCCCGCCAACGCAAGGGAAGCACGGGCCACCCCAGCACAGGCCGCGCGGGCGTAAGGATCGAACCCAGGGGCGCACACGGGGAAGCACCCATCCCACCGCGGCGGCCCCGTGAACGCACCGAACCGCGCCCGCCTGCCGGGGGCAGGCCATGACCCAGGGCCCGGTCGGAGGTACCCCGGGGCCGTCCAGCGCCCTCCCACCTCCCGGGGCGGCACCCGCTTTCCCAAACGTGGCGGAGAAGCGGCGACGAAGGCGCGGGGTTCAGCAACTGCTAACGTGGCGGGTTGGGGTGGGTGGGGCAGCACGAGCCAGGGCGGCGGCCCGGGCCTCACCTCCGCAGCCCTCCCTGTGCGCCTCCCCAAGGGTACAGACCAGGCCTCACCCGCCGGCCCCCCCCCGCACCTGCGCGCCCGCACCAGCGCCCCCTTACATGCTCGGCGAAGGCAGCGGAGGCGACGGCTCGCGGCGGCCCGGACCCCAGGCCGCGCTCCTCCTCACGGAGCTGGTCCAGGAGCAACCGGCTTCGGCGGGCGTCCGACAGGCTCTGGGCGGTTCACGCGTCTGCGCAGCTGTGGGTCCGCGCGCGCGCACGCGCGCCCCCTCCTCCCGCCCGCGCGGCCTTCCTCCCCCACGGCCCGCCCCTACCCCTCCCGCCGGTAGCAGTGATGCCCGGGCCGGGGCTCACGCACTACGGGACACTGCGAGTGGGGCCGAGCGGGGCCGAGCGGGGCCGAGCGGGGCCGAGCGGGGCCTAGCCCGGCCATGCCAGGCCGGGCCGAGGGGTGGTGGGGCTGGCCCACCCGCGGCCCAGGACGGGCCAGCTGGGCTCCCAACCCCAATGCCCACACCCAGACAACCCACAGGGTCCCGGCCCACAATCCCAAGCAACACAGGCCCCGGGCCAGGCCGCACACCGCACTCCCAGGTCCTCCGCTGGACGCCACACAACCCCCTCACCCCCGTCACGGCCCCCGGGCACACCACCTCGGCCAGACATGATTCTTCACCGGATCGCCGAGACGGGGCTCCTTCTCCTCACACTGAGGTCCCCACCCCCCCCACACTCTGCCCCATTACAACTCCTACGCCACAATCCCTGCAAACCAAGCTGAACCCTCATGCTTCAGCCCAGGTCCCTCCACCATCCAGGGATGATCCCCTCCTCCGGGATTACCCCCTACCCCTCAGGCGGGTCCCCGCAACTCTACGCGCCCCTCCCCCGGGGACGGCCACCTCACCCCCCAGCTGGGTCACTTCCACTCCCAGCGGCCTCTCACCCCTCAGCCTGCCCGCCCCCGTCAGCGCCGGATTCCCCCCTAACTCCCACTGCACCCCCTACCCGGGGATGAGCCCCCTCACCCTGCCAGGGGCAGGATGGCCTGGGCCTGGGTCACCATGGCGACAGCCGCCAGATGGGGATCTCGCGCAGTGTGCGGGCACACAGCCTTGTGTCCTCGGCCTAAGGCTCCCGCGAGCAGCACGGCGGGGGGTGCGGGTGGGTAGAGGCAGCTCCAATTCGCAGCAGGGCGCCCTGCCTACCCAGGGCCTTACCTGAGCCAGCAGCTCAGGGTGGTCCTGGGCTGCACACTGCTCACCAGTGGGCCTTGGGTGGTTTGATGGCCCGGACGGTGGAGCGGACCCCAAAGGCGGAGGCCCTCTGCACACCGGACTGCGAGGGGATTCTGGGGATGGACAGCAGGCAGAGGCAGCGGTGGGGGCTAGGGGCCGCCCGGCTAGAGACAATCAAGTTGCTCCCATCACCCCCACGGCCTGGCCTCGGGGAGGCCTCTTCTGCTCCAGCTTCATGGACCGCACTGCCCCCTGTCCGCCTCCTCCTGGGAGGCGGGCAGGCAGTGGCCAGTGGGGTTTGCAGTGGCGATGGTGGGATTGGGGCTGACCCCTTGAGAGCGCGCGGATTTGATCCCGTTCCACGCTGTCACGGTCACCGCCCCGGCCCACTGACTGCACCATGCCTGCCTCCCAGCAGCAGACAGACCTGAAACCTGTGGCCGGGGGACGGCGGGCGGCAGAGGCCGCCCCCAGGACAGGACGCGGCCGAGATGGGAGCAAATCGACAGGCTCCCAGGGGCAGACCCCTCTCCCCGCTGCCGTCGCTGCCGCCGCCCCCGCACCCTGACAGCACCACTCCGCCTCGCAGGGGCAGGCTGGCCGCGAGACGTGCACCCCGCCAACGCAAGGGAAGCACGGGCCACCCCAGCACAGGCCGCGCGGGCGTAAGGATCGAACCCAGGGGCGCACACGGGGAAGCACCCATCCCACCGCGGCGGCCCCGTGAACGCACCGAACCGCGCCCGCCTGCCGGGGGCAGGCCATGACCCAGGGCCCGGTCGGAGGTACCCCGGGGCCGTCCAGCGCCCTCCCACCTCCCGGGGCGGCACCCGCTTTCCCAAACGTGGCGGAGAAGCGGCGACGAAGGCGCGGGGTTCAGCAACTGCTAACGTGGCGGGTTGGGGTGGGTGGGGCAGCACGAGCCAGGGCGGCGGCCCGGGCCTCACCTCCGCAGCCCTCCCTGTGCGCCTCCCCAAGGGTACAGACCAGGCCTCACCCGCCGGCCCCCGCCCCCCGACCTGCGCGCCCGCACCAGCGCCCCCTTACATGCTCGGCGAAGGCAGCGGAGGCGACGGCTCGCGGCGGCCCGGACCCCAGGCCGCGCTCCTCCTCACGGAGCTGGTCCAGGAGCAACCGGCTTCGGCGGGCGTCCGACAGGCTCTGGGCGGTTCACGCGTCTGCGCAGCTGTGGGTCCGCGCGCGCGCACGCGCGCCCCCTCCTCCCGCCTGCGCGGCCTTCCTCCCGCCTGCAGCGCCCCTCCTCCCGCCCGCAGCAGGTACTCTTGGCCTTGGCTTCTGCTATAAGGGAAGTGTGGACTATAGTAACTGCATTACATTTCATTTTTGTTATTTGAAATGGAGTAGAATAATTACAAGTAAAATAACATTTGTTACATAAATGAATGTGATAAAGATACTGATTGTATTTGGAAAACACTACTCTTAGAGAATTTTTTTTCGTATTTCATTATGATGTAGCATTTTACAAAATTTTGAAAAGAATTTTCTTAAAACGAGAATTGACTATCAGATCATTTAAATACTGTTTTTCAATGTGAAATTGAATGAATTTTTGTAAAATGGTTTGTGATATTGTATGAAAACTTTCATTCCTAGTAGCTTTAAAAGAGTAGAAAGGAGTATTTATACTTCTTTGGTGAGCTGAGTACATAGAATTTTTGAATCGCCAATTTCATTTAGACATTTTTTAGTGTAATTTTAGGATTTTCATGTAGTTTTAATGTGTACTTAACATGTATATGGCGTTTTGTTCTTTATTGGCTCTTTTGACTGGAGAAAAAAATTAAATATTTATTCATTCATTCATTGATCCTAATTTGTTATGTTATTGTATCACAGATGTTTTCTAGACATAGTGATAGAGCCTAAAATCTGTATTACAGTACTTTTATAAAAATAATATAAAGTGACAGACTGATTTCACACAATAGAAACAAACTTTAATATCACACAGTTTTAAAGTGTCTTTTTAAGTCTACACTAAAATTGTATTTTATTTCTTTATAGTCAAACAAAAGATGTCTGGATGAAGATTCAGAGATTTCTTGGTTTTTGTCTAAATTTAAATTGCCCTCTACTGTCAAAAACATGTAATGCTGACAAAGAGAAAATTTGACAAGTATGAAATCAAAATCTAGACAGTGAGAGGTGGAAGAGAACCAGGAGAGGTAATGGCGCTCTGCCCTGGGGCAATTCAGTTTGTAATGTTCTATCAGTAAATAGATGCACTCTCATTCCAAGTTAAACGTTACTTAAAATTATTTGTAAATTTATAAACTGTTGCTTCATTGCTTCTTTTCTTTTTCCTTAGCTTTGGTTTTAAAACTGAATTTCACTTTGGTGTCATTTACATTTTACTATAATGATCTGAACGGTGTGTATTATGACTGTCAGGATAAAAGTTAAAACTACCCATACCCTGATATTTTTATTTCACTCTTGAAGAATATTGTTTAGACGGCTTTTCCCCCATCTTTTTCAAAATCAGAACATTTTAATTTTAACTAGGAATTACATGTACTTAAAATGGAAAATATTCATCATTACTCTGAAAGAATAAAGCCAAGTAATCAGTTGATACAGTGTGGGGGAAAAAATCAATGAGACTTTTAAAAATATCATGCAAACAAGTAAGTGGTTGCCTATTTAGTTCACTCTTAAAGAAGGTATTTAAACATTAAGAAGACATTTGTAAGCGTGCTCTGTGTGTTTAATTGTAAGCTTGGTACAATCTTTCAATTAAATTCAGTGACCCCCCCCCCCCCAATTTTTGCCATAAGAAATTCAGGCTAGTCAATAATGATAAGTTGTATGTTATAATGTCCTACAAAGCTGTGAAAGTTGAGGTTAGTGACAGACATAAGTGAAAAATTTTCGAAATGGTTACTGACATGTTTTATTAAATCACTGGATGGTATATTTTAAAAAGATAATATTTTGATTGAATTTTAACTTTTTGTAATAAAATCAATAATTCAAAGTGAAATTAAAGAGGCACTGATGTAACTAAGGGATAGGAAAGCTCACAAGTTGTCAAGTGTCCAGCACGTGTAACAGGTCTTGGCTAACTAGCTCCATGAAATACTTGGTCTATATTTCAAGCAAGAACAAACTAGAAATATAAATAATAAGTATAAAAATGAATAGAAATAAATAATTGGGGGAAGAGTTTACATAAAAATCAAGGTTTTTATAGCTTTTATGTCAGATACATGTAGAGAGGGTTTTTGAGTTTAATAAGCCACTCAGGACTTTAGGTGTCACTGTCGGGTGGAGAAGCCCAGAGAGCTAGTTTCCAGGAGCGCGGCCCTCAGGCAGCCTCCCTGTTCCCAGTGCTTTTGTTCTCTTTGCCTCTTAAGCTCCTCTGGTTGATTTCTAACTTTTTCACATCCAAATGTCCAAGTTGCCTTCTGTGAGGAAGAAGGTCATTCAGACAGCACTTAGTGTTGATGCTTTCCTGATATGAAGGGTTATAGCTGTCAGGGGGATATGAGCGCTTCCAGACAAACAAATGGACACATGAATGAGAGAGGCCAAACTTACCCCAGGTTGGTAGTTCTCCAGCGGTGGTAGAATTTAGAGGTGATTTGGAGAAGGAGAAGCTTGTTGGATAAAATAACGTTACATGCCATCAAAGTTAAAGGCTGCCTCTGTTCGAAGCAAACAGCACACCAGTCTTCTCAACTGTCTGACAAAGCCCGTGGATCTAGTATATCTAAATACTTCCTCTGGGTGTTTTGAGTACTTAAGGGCAAATCTACTAAACCAAGTATATACTTGAACCTAATTTCTGTGGAATCACCATTTCTCTTTATCTGTGCTCAGTTATGTTCCACTATTTGGAAACAAATTGCATAGGTAATATTAATCCTAAATCCCATAAAGATGTGCCCACATTAAAAAAAAAAAAAGATCTAATGCTATGGTATCCTAAATGACCAACTAAACAATGCTTCTCTTTCTGTTGCTTTTTAGAATCAACTCTTCTCTTCTGAATTCACTTTAAGATAGTCTAATTTCTAATTAATCTAATCTAATTTATAATAGATCCTTGTTTTCCAGTGTAAGTACCGTTCATCATTATAAGTCAGTTTAAGAAAAGTTTAAATCAAGGGGTTTGATACCCTCTGGCCAATGATGAGCTCAGGTAGGCCCATGGAATTCTTTCTTCTAACAAAAGGAATTTTGAATTAAATGTTCCAAGATAGAAAAAAAAATTGGCTCCCTGAAGAGATTACTTTTTATTCCCTATTACATGGAACCTGGGAGCCACTCTTATTACTGTCCTTTTTGGGGGGCTGGTTGGCCAACTGTCTCCTAGTTTCTGTGGGCTGCCCAATATGCTGATAAATTCTGTTTCTCTGTAAGCTAGCCAGTCATTTGCTTTTGTTGGCAGCCAAATAAATCTAATTGACACAATGCATGCCTTTCTCAATGAGCAGCTCATAGACTCATAGGTGATAATTACAGGAAGCTCACAGACTTCAGTTCATGACAGGGAAGCTTGGCTGAGTAAGGGCCGTGGCTGAAACCACAGGATGCGTGTGCTCATGCAGGAGAGTGGAACTCAGCCCTAGCCTCCTGACGGCCACGGCGTTGTGCAGAAACGCTGGCTAATCACCTGCATTCCCATGACCTGCTAGGTTTTATACATAGTTTTGTTGACGTAAATTTTTGTCTTTCTCTTCCTTACAACTAATACTGAGTGCACTGTTTGGATACAAAAATAAAAACGATGTGTGTAATGGAGATAAAGCCATTTTAGGAAATGAAGTGTTACAACAAATTGATTTATTTGTAGTATATGTGGGACTCTAGTGTTCTACAGATTAGTGCAAGAAATGCCTTTCCTAAAGGGAGTGAAATTGAGTGTGTTTAAATAGGGGAGAGAGCATGCCTAGATTCTGCATGTTTATGTATCTGCAAAAATAAACTATCTTTTTACACCTTGATAAGATGTACAAAGAAACACTTCTCTTTTTCTTATGAGAATTGTTACATATAGAAGAAAGTATGAATTGTGGAAAGTTGCCTTTCTTTAATACATCCATAGTAACAAAATATGTCACAATCATTTAATAAAGGGATTATTGTAAACTTTCTACATTCCTGGGAATCAGCAGAAAAATCTCAAGGGACAGATCATTAAATCTTCTTCCTCAGGGTTAACCTGGACCACAGCTCAGGAAACATCTCTGAGGGTGCAAGACTCTTATTAGAAGCATGTTTAGGAATCTCTGTTTCTCAAAAACCACTTCTGCAGAAAACAACCGGGTAGTTACCAGGCATTTCTGGAAACCATATGTAACTGAGGAGATTCAACTCATTAGCAATATGATAAATTATAAATGGTAAAGGCTGAAAGGGGTAAGTTGTGGTGGAAATATAAATTAAATATGGGAAGTGTAATGCAACCATTAGAGATTACTCAGTATATATTACTTTATTTTATTTTATATTATGCTTTTTGAGATAAGGCAATTTACCACTATTATTTTATGCCTCACTTTATGGGGGAAATGCAAAAGAAACAACTGGGAACAAAAATATACGAACTGTGTTTTTTTCTTACTGCTATTGATACTTTTTATATTATTATTTAATTATTCTGATATTCATTATATAAAATGTATTTATGGCTTCTTCATCTGCTGTCATTAATCCCCATTACTTTTTTCTTCCTGAAAATGATTATTATGAAAATCGTGATTTTTTCTTCAAAATCTTTATCTTTCCTTGATGCAGCACTTTACCTATTTGCCAATGGATTCCAAGTAATAAATACAATGTCTTTCAATTGTGTAGTGATCCAGACTTAGCAAGTATTTTCATAGTCAAAATTCCATGTGCTTCTCCCAAGGATTCTCTTTCCTAGTTGACTGGTATTTTATTGATTGATAATGTATTCGTTTGACTTTGTGAAAAATGAGGTTTGGTAATTGGCTAAAAGACAACCCATATATTAGGAGATTAAAATAGGTTTAAAGCTCAGATTTGGGGACTCATAGTCTGGCACTCATTTATTCACTCATTTATTAAATCACTCATGTAGGTATTATTTTTTTCAACAAGCATTTGTTTAACCAACTTATATCAGATGCTCTTTCAAGTACCGGTCATTACTGCTTGTTGCCTGGAAAAACCTTTCCTTGCCTAGGGGTAAAACAGGCAAGTTTATTAGGGCCAGTTGCAAGCCAGGGCTCAGGAGACAAACATTTTATGACAAGTTACTTTTAACTAATTTCCGTTCTTTTTTATTCTTTCCTTTTTGTTTTTGAAAAATACTGTCCTGGACTCTCCACTTTGGAATTGATGCCTATTATGATTCCATAACATCTAGGCCCAAACTTGCTTCAGCCACTTTAGACATCCATGCCCAGCGCTCAGAAACCTGGACGTGTGGACACTTCTCCACTGCTGATGTCACTACCACACCAACTACACACAGCTTATCTGGGAGGGGAGTTCTTTGTCTAGAGCCAGACCAATGTAAACCTGCACTCCTGAACTCCCGGGAATGACAGCTTCCTATGTATTTACTTTTTTTTTTTTTCTTTTCACCTTCTCTGTGCTTTCCAGTAGACTTTCACCCAGTTGCCCTTTCATTTTCTTTTCTATAATCTCTCCTTCTGCTCACCTCCACCATTGATTATATCATTCATATGTGACACTGGGCAAGTTCACTTAACCTCAGTGGGTCTGGTTTTGTTATCTGGATAAATAGAAATAATTTTACTTACAGAGCTGTGGTGATCACTAAATAATGCTTTTAGGAGTGCTGGACTCAATCCTTTTTTTCTGGTAGTTATGTCCCTGTCTCTAAACAAGATACTCAAACTGCTATATCTTGCTTTACAAATTTAAGACCTTATATGTTGACTTCCTGCTATAGAAGTTAAGCATTGAGCTTTCTTACACCATCTTCAACATCTTAATTACATATCAAATATTGAGTTAATCAACAATAAGTGTTTGCATCATTATGACTTACATAAATGTTATTTATTACTAAGCCAAGTAATATACTGGGATGTCATATCTTTTCTTATAGAACTATTGCTTCTCCTGAAGACATTAATTGATTTCTTTTTTATGTGTTCAGTTTTTTTAACATTTTTTATTGATTTATAATCATTTTACAATGTTGTGTCAATATGTTCAGTTTTTAATGTACTTATTGCTACTTTTTTCCCGACTACCCCAAAAGTCTTTCAAAATCTATCAATAATTTTCACAAACACTCCACCACAATTTCAAACATTTATTTCTGCCTCCCGTTCTCCCCCCTGCCACCCACCTATTTGTATCCTTTTCCCTTTTGCCCTCCAGTCCTCTGTTCCCATCTGGACCTATTGGTCTCCAGGCCTGTTACAAGGTTTTCATGGGCATTCTTTTCTCTACCCTCTTCAACCCCAGGCATGAAATGCCCTGGTTTCTTAAACCCACGTCTTCCTCTTTCTTGAGTGACTCCTCATTTTATAAAGCATATCCTTTGGTAGCTTCCTAAGAATAGATGTGTAGTGGGTAAAATGTTTGAGCCTTCATGACATAAAATCTTTACATAATACTTTATACCCTCAATGGATAATTTGGCTGTGTCTTGAGTCCTAGGTTGACTATAATTATCTCTTTAAATTTTAAAAATATTGCCCTTCTGTTCTGTTATCCAGCATCGCTATGGTTAAGTCTGAAATCATTTTGAATTCTGAGCTTGTCTCTGTCTCCCTGTCTCTGTCTCTGTCTCTGTCTCCCTGTCTCTTTCTCTGTCTCTGTCTCTTTCTCTGTCTCCTTCTCACTTGTCTTTATTCCAAGTGTACTAAAAGTTCACAATAATGTGCTTTGGTGTAGGGTCTTCTTTCATACAGCATGCTGAGCCTTCAGGAGCCTGTCAGTGCAGAAGTTCACAAACTTCAGTTAGGGGAGACATTGCTACATGAGCCCTTTGATAATTAATCCTTTCCATTTTTTCTATCTTTTCTTTCTGAATCTCCTAATTTAAAGCTATGGGAGCCCCTGGATTGACCTTTTTATTTTCCTAGTTTTTCTTCCTTCTTGCCCATCATTTTTTCCTTTTTGTTGGACAGCAAAGTTACTTTTCAACATTTTATAGAACTTTTTAGGTTTTTTGGAGGGGAGTGAAATAAAAACATCATCTTTTCCCCCCAAGAGCTCTTTATTGTTCTGTTTCCTTTTCCCAAGTATCCTATTGATATTTTATTGGTGTAACAAATTTTCTTATCTTTATGAAGATAATAGTTACAGGTTCTTGACGTTTTCCCCTGCTGCCAGCATTGTCTGTTTCACTGAGTTCCTTTTCATTGTCATTTTCTGTTGGTTTGTTTATTTCATTGGTTGGTTTTTTGGCTTGGTTTTTTTGTTTGTTTGTTTGCTTGTTTGTTGTGCATTTTCATCACTTTCATGTGGAAGGCCTTCCGCAAATACCTAGTTATCCTGGATTGCCCATTTGTCCCTTTTAAGAGTAAAGCACCAAATGTTGATCTGAAGCACTGTGGACATGGGCAGAGACTCAATTGCTGGGTTTTACTTGCGGTAATGAAAGGACATGCCATCCTTGTGGATGGAGAGCTCCATTTGTCTGTCTCTGGAGAGCTTTTCTTGGGAGCTACTTCATTTCTCCACAAAAGGATCCACTAATCTGCCACTGGAGGGCCTCAGGAAAGGGATACATGCTTGGATGCTGGTCTCCTAAGGTAACAGGGAAAGGTGCTGAGGGTCTCACAGTGTGTTATACAGATTGTTCCTAATCTGCTTTTGGTTCCATTTCATACCACCTTACTCTCCCCAGATCTGGGCGTCCACCACCACTGCTCTTGTCCAAGCCGCCATCTTTGCTCATCAGAATGCCCACAATCAACTCCCAACTGTTTGTTCTGTTTACCTACTGGCCTATGCAAACTTGTTTTTTTTACATTTACATAAATTTAATGACATATAAATAGTGCATACATAAAAGATAGTGTTTTTAATTTAAAAATCCACCAAACAATAAAAATATACGTGTACTTAAAACATCAAAATTCAACAAAGGCCTAGAAGAACATACACAAAATCTATGATATATTTAACTTGCTAGAAAGAAAATAAGATAGGAAAAAAAGGACAAAATGGACTTCACTTCCTCTTTTATTAAAAAATATAAGAACTTGAAGTGAACATGTAAGTATGTTAAAATGTAAGTTCTCAATTGGACATTTGGATATTGTTTTCTGTAAATTCCTTTTTCCATTTTTTTTCAAAATAAAAAGAAAATAAACACAGAGAAGGATTTGACACAACATTGTAAAATGATTATAAATCAATAAAAAATGTTAAAAAAAAAAAAAAACACAGAGAAGGGCAGATAAAGAGCAATAAAATAAAAGGGAAAGTACCCCTGAGCCAAAAATTGCTTTAAAAATTTAAATATATTCCAGGCATAAATAGCTGGTAAAATATTTTAATTTCATTAAAAAAGTCTTGCTCTATTTCTGATTTTATTTGGAACATTTCTATGTGCCTCCACACTGTACAAAATCTTGAAAATGTAAATCATATCATGACAACCTGTTTAAATTCCTCCAATGGCTTCCCAACATGTTTAGAGTAAAATTCAAATTTGTTTACCATGACACACAAAGCCCTACCTGACCTGGCCTCTAACCACCTCTCCTACCTCCTCTGCTGGCATCCTAATCACCCAGGTCCCTGTGCTGTGCTTCCATCTGTCTGTCAATCACAAGTTCTTTCTCACAGGAAGCCCTTTGCCTTGGTCCCTCCTTTGCCTGGACAGCTTTTTCCCAAGAAGTGAACTTGGCTGGAACCATCTTGTCATGCAAGCCTTTCCAAATATGTCTACCTCAGAGAGATTTCCCTTGACCAACTGATCTGAAGGGTCCCCCCCTCAAACACTTTCCATATCACCCCATTGTAATTCTCTCCACAGCACTGACCACAATCTGATCTTCACTATGTGTTTCTGTACTGCTTTTTCTTTGTTGCATCTCCCTTATCCCCTATCATCCCCCCAGAATATAAACTCTACAAGTGAAGAAGCCACATTACATCCCCAACTCCAGGTACTGTGTCTGGCACATAGAGGGTGTATTAGCTTTTTATTGTTGGGTAACAAGTATCATCATTTTAGCAGCTTAAACCCACACCTATTTATTAGCTCACAGCCCTGCAAGTCAGGCATCCAGGCTCAGGGCGGATCGATTCTACAACCTAGTCAGGCCATTAGAAGCCGAAACCAAGGTATCAGCCAGGCTGAGTTCTTGAATGGAGGCAGTGGAGAAGAATCTGCTTCCAAGCTCGTCCAGATTGTTGGCAAACTCCAGCTCCATGAGATTATAAGATTGTGGCCTCCATTTCCCTGCTGTCAGCCAGGGGCTCCTCTTAGCAACTAGAGGCCACCCACATTTCCTCCCATGTGTCCCCCTCCGAACATTTAATTACTGGTTTTACCTCACAGGGTTGTTTGTATGAGAGGAATTAAATTTCTCGAGTACTTAATGCAATTTGAAGTGCAGAGTATGCTTTTTATAAATAAGTGATAGTTATTCTGTGGATGGAGAAGCGCTACTGGGCAGGTGTGAGCAGAGGGGGCTTGGAAGGGGAGAGGTCTTTTTCACACCATCCTCTCCCCTGTTCTCAGCTATAGGATGTCCCCCACTCCCCTCAGCACCTGACCACACACACAGACTTGGCCTGTAGGGACCGAAGACTAGCGCCTTTTGTTTGGAGGCTGAAGGGAACTGCAGCGTGGTGGGTATACTGGGAGGGGCATGGACTTTGGAATGAAGCTTTGCTTTCAATCTTACTTTTTCATGAGCTCTGAAAACGTTATCCTTGTCTCCTGAGCTCCAGCTTCCTAAAGGTGACCTGATTTTATCCACCTGCTCACACAGAATACAAGGAGAAATTCGGGCCGGGAACGCTCCTAACAATGGTGGAGGCTTACAGGGTATTTAATCTTCGTTTGTTGTTAATGGTATCAAATGATCCAAAAGAAAATGAATCCTTGCTTGGAGAAAGAAAAAGCTCATGGTGGGGGGGAGCTTCCTGGTCTGAGGAGCGGGGTGGCGGCGGCACTGAGGACAGAGGAGAGGAACGCTCTGTTTCCCAGTCACCTGGAGCTCACAGGCCCAGGTGGGTAAGAAGCCACAGAAAGCCATTATGTGAGCCTTGGCATGGATATGGTTGAGCAGAGCAGCTGGGCTCTATTGCTGGTGGCTTAGGGCCCTGAGGGACACTCCTCCTCTTCCATTTCCTCCTCCTCCTCCGTGGAAGGTGGGAAGAAGACTGCTGAGGAAGCTTTGCTGGCTGCTGGCATCTTGGGGGCTCTGCCAGGGGCTGGAGTCATAGGCAGGGGGGCGACTCTGGCTCGAACTCGATTTATCTGCAACTGCCCAGCCTGCAGAGAAAGCAAGCAGAGCTTTGTCTGCGGACCAGACAGAGTTTCTGACCTCCCATCCCCCTCCCTGCCGGGCCTCCTTTCCTAATTCCTTCATGTGTCCCATCCCCAGAGTGACAGCTTAAAGGCCCAGGGCAGTGGAGTCCCCTGGGCTCCAGCCTCTCCAATGCCTGTCTCCGGGCTGAGTGTCCCCCTCTCTTTGCTTGCCCACCAGCTAACTTGTGGTAAGCTCTGTTCCCATTGCTAAATCGACTGCAGTTTGGAGACATTTTTCTCTTGTAACTTCAGCTAAGACAAAGCGGGAGTTTTTCTATAGGCTCTGTTACTGAGAAACAAGGAAAAGATTAATAAGGGTGCAGAAGGAAGCCCAAACATTTTAGAACACGGATTTCAGGAAAATAAATTCCTCCTTCCATTTCTCTCTCTTCATCCCTTGTCAGTAGAGCCCTATCTCCAAGCTACGAACCTTGGGCAGCTTCTCTTTCCTCATCGATAAAATGATCATAACACTTACCTTGCAGGGATGCTGTGAGGATTAAATGAGAAAAATACATGTGAGGGCACATGCCATAAAACCTGGCAAATGACTGGGCTCAGCAAATGCTAATTTCCTTTTCCTCAGGCATTTCTTTCCCCATCTTCCCTACACTCTTCTTTCAGCAGAGACCTGTGGTTTTAGTTCCAGTGCAGCCAGTTTGCTTAGTGGAACAATGGATGGTCTGTTGAATGACTAATGAGATATCATAAACACTGCAATTAAGACACCTAAACATTACCATATGTAAATATCCGAGCAAGAGGAAGCCCCTTTACCAGGTGGGGGTGTAAATTTCTTTGCCTAGGTTAGAGCGCTGCTCTTTCCTCCTCCCTGCAGGCCTCGTTCTTCTCCCCTCTGCAGGAGGAGATCCAGGGAGATGCTCCCTGGGATGGGGAGGGAGGGTTTGGAGACAGGGGAGGAGGACTCTCTGGGATTCTGGGCATAAAGAGGGGAGAGGGAAGTACCTTTCTCAGGCCCCGGCTCTCCCAGCTTGGGTGGAGCTGGCCCTGAGGCTTGGCAAACGTGCTGCTCAGGTGTGGGTAGAGGTGGCTCCAAACCTGCAAGGGGTTGTAGGTGGGTTCTAGCTCCAGGTCGTCCAGCACGCTCTGAGGAAGAGAGAGGAGGAGCCTCACTGGGGAACTTGAGGTCACAGAAAACAAGATGCCCGGCGGAGACCCCTGAGTGTGGGAAGCCAGGGGAGGTGTGATGACCCAGGGCTTCACTGAAGGTTATAAAATAGATGCGTGTCCTGCTGGGTGTTCTGGCCCCCAGGTTTGAGTGCTTGTGCGGTAAGTGTCAGGCAGGGTACAAGAAACAGGAGCAACTCCAGGTGGTTAGGCGCACTGAACACTCTGGCCCCAGGAACTGTGTCACGGGATCCTACGAGGGACCAGTGTGCTGTGAGGGTTACAAGGGATCCAGTGTGCAAGGCTGTGAGGGAGGGTGTGCCGGTGCTCACATCTGCAGAGTAAGTACACGGAGTCCTCGGCCTGCGAGGTGAGCGTAACTGGAGGACACGCGAGCACAGCATTCCTGAGCCGTCAGGTTTTCCAGCCACAACATCCTGTGCCAGGAACCACTGGCCCTGAAGTGAGACGCCGAGTGAGCCATAGCTACTCGTGCCCACCTCTCTCTGCATCCCTGCGGCCGCCAAGCCAACAGCACAATCCCAGGCTCTGTCCTCTCTGCCCGTAAGCCAGCAGCCCAGAAGCGACGACCTGGTTCCAGTTCTTCCTGCCCAGAGCACCCCCCGACCCATCCTCAGCCTGGGGAGTCTGGCAGAGGAAATCCAGAATCCAGATCCAATATGAAAGAGGAGGAGGAGAAAACGGCCTTCAGAGCTGTTCCCTCCTTTACATCGGAGTCTCATTTTAAAGCCCTTCCTATTCTTGGCACCTGCACTGGCTGCCTTTTCCTCTTTACAAAACAGAAATAGATGCACACAAACAAAGGCACGCACACACGTGTACACGTATTGCAGAGAAAGACCCGTGAGAACACACTTGCCTCCCTCCATCTGGCCTCAGTTCCTACCCTTGCTTTCTTCTCTGCCCCTCTTCCCCTGGGGAACCACTTTTCTCTCTGCTCCCCTGTGCTTTCCCTCACTGGCTCACTCCTCTCCCTCATCTGTTTCTCAAACTCCTGTCTCTTCTCTCCCCCTCTAAGCCATGAGATCTGGGCCCACTTGCCTCCACAGTCCTGAGGCTGTCAGCGGGCAGGTCCTCAGGCAGCAAGGGGAAAGGGCTGGGCAGCAGCAGCTCCCGGGTGGCCACCGCCCTCACCAGCAGAGTGGCAGAGCAGGACGGCAGGATCACGTAGAAGGTGCTGGCGGCCTCCCTCAGGCTGTGGCCTCGGCTCGGGGGCTCCCCTTTGGCCAACAGCAGCCACTCTCTTTTCTGAAACAGACGTACGTAAACTCAGGTTCATCTTTGGTCTTTGGCACGTGTGAAGATCAGCCCCAGTCAAGGCTCCCAGAGTCCCTCTAGGGGCGGTGGGAAGGGCTGGCCCATTTCCCCCTGGCCCGGGTTGGGGGGGGGGGACTTTGTCTCTGAATCATCAGTGCCCCGAGGTCTAGCTCTTAACTCCCAGGGATATACACAAAAGGGTTAACAATGCAGGGATGAAATGAAGCAGGTGTTCACTCCAGAGGGCACTAAGGCATTACTCAATGGTAAATACAGAGTTTTAAGAACTGTAATTCTTAAAAGCAGAGTCTTGTAACAGAGAATTTTGTGGAGTGTTGTGAAAATTCAGGTCTTATTTTGCTGGTGATGAAGGCCGGTTGTGTTGCACAGCTGGGGTTAGAGTGGGCTGACTGCTGAATGTCCCTGGAATGCCCAGAGAGGGCTTATGAAGAAGGTGGTCAAAGTCACCTGTGAAGACAGGAGGAGACAGAAGGGAGAGGAAAGCTTTGGTACAACAGGGAGGTGGATACGGACAGGGCCCTTGAGATCAACTCAGCCAGTCACAGGATGAAGGAAAAAAGGGGTTAGAATTCAGGGGGGCGGGTAGTGACTCTGGGTGAAGGGTGCTGCAGAACAGAGGGGTGACACTTTGCACCCCTTTTAAGCCAGGCATAGAAATGAGGGAATTTTCTGTGGTAGTTTTTCAAGGAACATCTCAAAACTCCAGGAGCTATCGGGTCAGAACTGTTACAATGATCTTTAAATTGTGACCTTTTGCTTGAGGTGGTCATCAGTTACAGCTGGTACGTAACAGCGTCTTTGCTACATAAGGTGAAAGAAAGCACACTCGCTCTGCCCACTCTGACTTACGTGAAAAGTTGGAAGAAATAACACAGGAGGAAAGGCAAAAAGGAGAAAGAAATCTTCAGGGGATAGAGTAAGTATCAGTGTCTTGCGGAAGACAAATGGAAAGCGACACAGTGAAGCAGAAAAAACCTGCTGTGGCATCAGAATTATACCCCAGAGCGCATGTGCTGGGGTGGTGGTGGTGGGGAAGAGTCTGGATACTTTAATTAGAGCAGTGTCATCATTCTGGGCTGCACAGAACTCTGAGAAGGTCTGGTAAGCCAGGCAGGGGGTAGATACTTTCAGAAATTCATGCTTTCTTAACATTGTGGCTTATATTTGGAGATTCGCTGATTTCCGAAGAACAGATCCAAAACGTATGAGAGAGCTACCTGATGCTTCTCAAACACATCAAATCGGAAATAAATGATAGAGAAGTCTTGGGGTATGTGTGCATGGGGAGAATTTGCCCCTGCTCTAAGGACGTGGCCTCTTTAAGCCTCTGGAAGAGGTATTAGGAAGTTGCAGCTCCCTCCATTTCAGTTGGCACAGGTAACTTCTGATGTGGCACAGGCTTTGGATTTTTATTATTATTTTAATCTTCTACTTTTATCCTGGTTCATGCATTTGTTTGTAAATTGTTTATTTATTAAAAATTGATTGAATGCCTATTATGTCCCAAACACTAGGCATGAATGTAAAGAAATTCATTAGACATGTTCCTTGCCCTCTTAGAGCTTATACTATATAATAAGCAGAAGGCTTGTAAACTAATGTTTGTCCAAGACTTAGGATGACCAGTGGTTCCAATTTGCCCACTTTTAGCACTGAAAGTCCTGCATCCCCCAAAACCCCTCAGTCCTGGGCGAACGGGGGCGGTTGGTCACTTTCCTAAGACAAAGTAGAGAACAGAGGATCTTGCCACTGTGGCAACTCCCTGGGGGCTGAGACTATGGCAATGTGACATTTCCTGTACTTCAGAGTTTTGGGACAAATTCACAACTGCTACATCCTGGGATTACTAAGAAACTCTGAATGTGACACACAGAAAAATTGTGATTCCCTGGAGTTTGAGTCTATTGATTTTGAGAAAATAGCTAAGATTCTGTTAGAGAACAGGTACGCAGAAAGGGGTGTGGTCTCTCAAAGGTAACTCCTGATGTGGGACCTGTCAGAGGGCTAGGATGAGACTGAGTTGAAAGGCTTTTACAGAATGCTTTAAAACTTCTGGGCTGATTTACAGGGAGGTTGGCAGAAGGCTCTGGAAGGAAGAGAGGAAAATGTACTCAATGGAAATGGGTAAATGACAAAGCAGGTATCTGAGGCTGAGAAAAGGCAGTGGCATGGGGATGTCTCAGAAGACTAACCTTTGGGGTCCTCAAATTGAACAGTGTTTAATGACTGGAGATGACAGCTAAGTACTTTAGAATATGCTTCTGCTAATTCTAAAGAAAGGAGCATGAGTTGGATGCTGAATTCAGCAGAAGGCAGGTGGAAAGGTGTCTATACTTACATTGTGGCTAGTGACTTTGGTACAGAAGGTGCCAGGGAGGTTAGATTTTAGAAGGCAGGGGTTGACTCTTACTAGAACAGGTGTGACAGGGACAGAATTGAATGGCATGCCATACTTCAAGCTCAGTCTGACTAAAGTCATCCTCCCCTACCCCTGCCCTTACTTCTAATTTTTAAGGCTTTACCACTTACCACTTTAACACTGCTGGTTGACTGGCCACTGCTCCCTCTCTCCCCTACATTTCTCCCTTTTTTCTACCCTTTTCTCAGTCTTTCAGTGGTTGGCCTGGGGTGATATGTGATGTAAGCTTAAATAATGAGACATCAGTGGAAGTTGCTGGGTGGGGCTTCTGGAAAAAGCTTTGTAATATGCTAGCTTGGCTCTGCTCCCTACCATTTCTCCCTAGTTCAAGACTTGGTCTTAAGGTGCTGCAGCCACCTTGTGACCATGTGGCTGCAGGCGTAAGAATGAAATACACTTGCTATGGATGCTGCAGTGGGAAAATACAAAGAGCCTGGGTCCTGGGGCGGATCAGTGATCAACTGCACCAGCCCCAGAACTGTCTGTCCCCACAGTCTTTGCTACATGAGGAACATAAACTCTTAATTACTCAATGTACGGTTGGGATGGCTTTCTGTTAGCTGCAGCCAAATGAATCCTTTACAGATTTCAAAAAGAAGGAAGAGGATGTGGTAACTCACTTCCGGGTATATGGGGAAACAGGAGTAGAAAGGACAACTTTAATGATGTTGGTGTAGGCCTTGCCAGAAAGGCAAGTGGGAATTTATTATAGCAGGTAGAAGCTCTAATCTCACCAAACCAGCACTCCTTTGGGTTGTCATCAGTATGATGGCTTGGGACCAAATTCAGCCATTAAAGAAGCTCTGACCAGCTCCTAGTGGGAGTGCTTCCTGAGGGGACCACTCAGAGTAGGGAAGAGCAAGAGCTCTCACTTTGCTTCGCTTGTGGGAAGAAACACATTTCATTGCCATAAGCATCTAGGAAGAGAAATCACAGCTAGTTATGGAAAAGCCAAGCGTATCTGAGGGTCTTGGAAACTGGAAGGGCATCAGGAATAAATCAGGTTAACTTGGCACTATTTGCTCATACTCTCACTCCAGAAGGCAGGGCAAGAAAAAGCAGCAGCAATATCCTCTTCTCCACTACTCTCACACCGGCTTCCATGAAGGAGACAAAGGGGAGGTGGTAAAAGAGATTTCAAACTCCAAAACATCAGATTATATTACATTCTTCCCAAGTGAACATGGACGGTCTCCAGAATAGACCATGTGATAGGCCATAAGACAAGCTACAATACATTTAGAAAGATTAAAATCTTCCAAAGTATCTTCTCTGACCATAGTGGAATGAAATTAGAAATCAAGAAGGAAAGGACGTTTGGGAAATTAATAAGTATGTGAAAATTAAATAATAAATTCCTAAATAATCAAGAGATCAAAGAAGACAGTCACCAGGAAAATAAGAAAATAATTTGAGATGAGGGTAAGTAAAAACACAACATACCAAAACTTATGAAATACAACTAAAGCAGTGCTCAGAGGGAAATTTATAGCTGATAGTGCCTCTGTTAAAATAAAAAGAAGAAAGATCTCAAATCAATAAGTTAACCTTCCATCTTAAGAAGCTAGAAAAAGAAGACCAAACTAAACCTAAAGCAAACAGAAGAAAGAAAAAAAAATACTGGATCAGGAGGGAGGGTATAGCTCAGTGGTAGAGTGAGTGCTTAGCATGCACAAGGTCCTGGGTTCAATCCCCAGTACCACCATTAAAAAATAAATACTGGATTAGAAAGAAGTGAAATATACAATAGAAAGATAATAGAGAAAATCAGTGGAACCAAAAGTTGATTCTTTGAAAAGATCAATTAAATCAACAAACTTTTAGCTAGACTGATCAAAGCAAAAAGAGAAAATACCCAAGTTACTAAAATCAAAATAAAAGAGGGGGCATCACTACTCACCTAACAGAAATTAAAAGGATTATAAGGGAATATTATAAACAATTATGTGATAACAAATTAGGTAACTTAGATGAAATGGACATATTCCTAGAAAGGCACAAACTGCTGAGACTGATTCAAAAGAAAATAGAAAGTCTGGATAATTCTGTGTCAGGGGTCCCCACAACCACTCCCAGGTTCAGTGATTCACTGAGAGGAATAGCAGGACTCAACATATAGTCATACTCGTAAATATGACTAATTACAGCAAAAGGGTACAAGGGAAAATCAGCATAGGAAACAAGGTGCGAGCTTCTAAGAGTCCTCTACCTATGAGTCACACAGAATGTACTTAATTCCTCTAGCATTGAATTGTGACAGCATCTGTAAAATGCTGCCTCCCAGGAGAAGTCATTACAGACTCAGTGCCCAACATTTTGGGAGGGCTGGTCATGTAGGCACCCTGTAACTAGTACATACCAAAATTCTAGACTCCTAGAAGAAAAGCAGTTGTCAGCACATATTTTTGCACAGTTTAGGCACTCATTATTTAGGGAATGGTGGGGAACACTCCCTAAATCCAAATTTCCAGATGCCAGCCAAGGGTCCATCTTGCAAGCAGGAATTTCTAAGGAAAGGAATCTCAGGGTTGCTATATTAACTTTTTTTTGCACAAGTAAAGATATAGAATTAGCAATCAGAAAATTTTCCACCAAAAAAGTCAAGGCCCAGATAGTTTCACTGTAGAATTCTATCAAACCTTTAAAAAAAAATAACATTAATCTTTAACAAATTCTTCCCAAAAAATAGAAGATGAAGGAAAACTTTGCAACTCATCTATGAGGCCAGTATTACCCTGATATTAAACCAGACAAAGACATCACAAGAAAAGAAAATTACAGACCAATACCCCTTATGAATATAGATGTAAAAATTCTCAGCAACATACCAGCCAACCAAATCCAGCAATGTATAAAAAGAATTACACACTACAAGTGGGATTTATCCTAGGAATACAAGGTTGGTTTAATATCCAAAAATCGAGCAATGTGATACACTGCATTAATAGAATAAAGGACAAAACTATATAATCATCTCAATAGATGCAGAAAAAGCATTTGATAAAATTCATGGTTAAAAACGTTACAAAAAACTAGGATTAGAGTGGAACTTCCCGAACCTAACAAAGGCCTCTAAAAAAGCCTACAGGTAGTGGTCAAAGACTGGGTGATTTCTCCCTAAGATTAGGAGCAAGACAAAGATGTCTGCCCCTGTTACTTCTACTCAGTGATGGACTGGAGGTGTACTGAAGACCAAAGGGCCATTTGCCACATTTTTTGGACTGTTAGCCCCACTAGGATTCTGAGTATGACCCTAGAGAGGCACTCATAAAGATACTGAGTGTTTCACCATCCTAGTGCTTGGGGACTAATATTTTAAAAATTTGGTTTAGAAAAATATAACGATGTGACATTTCTTACAGAGCTAGGTGCATACTCATACCGCTTATCAGTTCTGTGAAGGTCAAAATAAATACGGCAATAGGTACATGGGTGGGAAGGGTCAAAAATGATGAGTAGGGGCAGGCAGGCTGTGATGGAAGCAGGAAAAACTTCATAGTGAAGGTATTTAAGCAGAATCTGGAAAAACTGGAAATTAGTCAGGTGGATAGAGGGAAGGCGAAGAGAACAGCATGAAACAAAGTGTGGAAGTATGAAACAGTTTAACATATTTGGGAAACATTTACTAATTTATTAGTGTGGCTGGAGTGGAGGATGGAAGGGGCGTGGTGAGAGATGCAGCAAGGGAAACAGACAAGGCTAGCTTACAGGAAGCCCGCTGCCCTCCTGCTTTCCTAACCCCTGTCTATATGCCCTGCAGGCTGTACATTCTAACTTCATTCTGATCATTTTTTTAAAGTCTCCTGACCTGCCATCACCCCACTCTCAGCTTGGATTCTTGCTCTTGAATATTTGCCTAATATAACCAAGGACTTTCCATTTCCCCACCCATTTACAGCCCAACCAGGTCATTGCCTGTATACTCAGACTCCTGCTGGACACATCTTGGCTTGAATTCTGTCAGTTCTGTGGCCAATTAGGGCAGACATGGCCCGTAAATCTCTGGAATGTGTGTCCAGAGACTCTGACATTTTAAGTAGGAAATCGAAAGACCTAGGTGGTATTTTCATTTCTTTTTCTAGTTCACACAGACATGACTTTGTAGGAGAAATGAGGATGTGGAAAGTGAGTCACTCGCTACATAACTGAGACCAATGCAGGATGATTTGGTAATTGAAATGATGTTTTCCTGGTGATGAATAAATTCATCTAATACATACTTGGAAAAATTACATATACATATAATTCCTTACCACATTCCAGAAAGTAGTTATCCAAGTTTAGAAAAATGCAACAACAAAAAAATATAAAATAATTAGGGGGCTTAGGTGATCCAGGCAAAGGAAAAATAAGGGTAGGGCAATAATAGAGCCAAGATTAGACAAGATCATAAAAATGTAAGCCACCCACTTTTCCTGGAAGGGAGTCCCACTGCTTTTCCAGACATAAAGTCTGGAAAAAGCTATCTTGTGGGTCCTTACTGAGCAGTGAATGTATCTCAGAGAGCTCCTGCAGTCAATACGATCATGAATTTCTTATGGCTATAGAGTAGTTAAGAGTTGGGTCCTACAGCCAATCTTTCTGGGTTAAATCCTGGCTCTACCATTACTAGCTGTGTGATCTTGGGAAAGTACTTAACCTCTCTGGGCCTCAACCACCTCATCTGTAAAACAGAGATAATTCCTACCTTATAGGATGGTTATGGAGATAATATAAATTAACGTTCATGAAGTGTTTAGAACTGTTCCAGGCACACAGTAAGCACCATGAAGTGTTAACTTTTAAAATTTAATAATTATTAGATAATGTTTGTTAAATTTGAAATCATTTAATTATTCTTACATAAACGTCTATGAAAATTTGAAGAATGCAGTTAAAATACATGGCTCTCTTGTGATCTGGATTGAACTAAAAGTGAAATTTATAGAAATGGGTAGATACCACATATTTTTCAGGAAAAGACTAGGAAAATGGGATTATCAAGAGCCTTGCCTATCTGATAAAGTGATACTCTTCTGAGGAAAGGGAATTGAAATATAAAATACTTATATAAAACAAAATAATCTGTGAGGAGGACATAAAAATCCAACTTTCAATTTTCAAGTGAAAAACCAGAGAATGGAATGACATTTAAGGCTGCAGTTTCTTAAAGTGCATTTTGAGAGGGCACAAGACATTTAGAGCTGATGAGGTCTGGTGGGGCTGTCGCTTTGAATTTAATTACGGCAGTGTGCACTCTGTTCAGAAGAACCGCTCTGAAAGGAGGGTGGAGGAAGAGATAGCACTGAATGAGCTGAGCTATGCTTATACTTGTAGGGAGATGCAGGAACCTGAAAATGAGAACGTGGTGGAGCCAAGCCAACTAACTGAGGGTGAACCAGAAAATGTACTATAGGCTGTCTGGTCAGATAAAGGATGCAAAGGGGGAATAAATAAATGAACATTTAACGAGCATCTACTTCTACATCTGAGTGGGTTGGAATGGCCAGAGGAAGACTGGTTCTCCTGCCTAGAACAACCAGAAACACTGAATAATATAGACACCATTTGTCTGAATGCAGGGAGCAGGTGCTGAGACGATGAAAAGGAGAGGTAGCTGAGTCTCAGAGAGATGAGAGAGTTAATGAAACCTCTTTTGTCCTGAGGGCGTATGTGGATTCTGAGTTGGAGGGAGTCAGGGGTGGGAACTGAGAATCTAGGATTTGCACCTGCTAAGGCACTTGCAAGGGGACAGAAAAAACTAGCAAATCTTTTGGTGGAGACTTGGCAGGGCTGGGGTGGGTGCTCAGGCCTGATTTCTCACTCAGCACATTTGCCAAATACTGGGGCTGCATCGAGCAGGGGGGCAAAAACACCCAAAGAGAAAGCCTCTGGGAGTGGAGTGTTCTAGCAGACTTGGGACAGAGTGGTTAGAGTTGGGATCGTTCAAGGGAAGGGGACGCTCACAATGCACAGGGCCAGGAGCAACCCAGGGGCAGACTGAGCCTTAGCAGGACTGCAGTCCAGTCTTGGCTCAGCACAGCTCCTGGGTGGAAAAGGGTGATCTGCCAACATTCTATCTGCTTCATGCAGGGCAGGATGAACCCTCTCCAGAGGAAGCCAACACCAACTGGAGCCTCTACAATTCATTTAGGCACAATCAGCATCTTTCATTAAAATATTACCAGGTGCACCAAAAGACAGGACCAACATGTCTGAAAACCAAATGAAGAAAAAGAATAGACACAAGGCCACAGGCGATCCAGGTGTTGAGGTTAGCAGGTAAGTACCTTAAAATAACTATGATTAATTTGTTCAAGAAAATAGATGAAAATATGGAGAATTTCTCCAGAGAATTAGAACCCATAAAAAAGCAACAGATGGAATTTGCAGACCTACTAACCAACCACTATGTCCAAATCACATGCCAGACATACGCTAGGTGCTTTACGCACGCAATAGTACTTAATCATTTTAAAAACCACACGAGGTATATTTTACCGTCTCTATTTCACACGTGAGAGGGACAAGGGTCACTAATACGTGTGTGTCACACATCTCCCTTTTTGCTTTCCCTCCCACTCCACGTCTACTCATGAAAGGAGAAGCTTTGTGGTTCTGTTCTTGGATACTTTATACAGGCAGAGAGAGACAGGACCTCAGAGGGAGGGGACTGTGTCAGAGAGGCTCAGTCAGTCTATGAGAGAGAAGAGGACAGAGGTGTCCCTGGAGTGGGGATGTAGAAAGAGTTTTAGTTTCTGTGTGCGTGTGTGTGCGAAAGGCTCTTGGAACATCTCAGGTTAGATATAATTGAGGAGGGGAGAAAGAAAATTTGAGATCTATCATTGTGGGTGAAGACCACTTCCTCTTTGGTGTTCTTTGAAAGCACAAATAAGTTAATTTAAAAATTACTTTTTAAAAAATATTTTTTATAGTCATTTTACAATGTTGTGTCAAATTCCAGCATAGAGCACAATTTTTCAGTTATACATGAACATACATGTATTCATTGTCACATTTTTTTCTCTGTGAGCTACCACAAGATCTTGTGTATATTTCCCTGTGCTATGCAGTATAATCTTGTTTATCTATTCTATGTTTTGAAATCCCTAGTCTGTCCCTTCCCACCCCCGCCCCCTTGGCAACCACAAGTTTGTATTCTATGTCTATGAGTCTGTTTCTGTTTTATATTTATGTTTTGTTTTGTTTTGTTTTGTTTTAGATTCCATATATGAGCGATCTCATATGGTATTTTTCTTTCTCTTTCTGGCTTACTTCACTTAGAATGACATTCTCCAGGAGCATCCATGTTGCTGCAGACAGCGTTATGTTGTCGGTTTTTACTGGCTGAGTAGTATTCCATTGTATAAATATACCACATTTTCTTTATCCAGTCATCTGTCGATGGACATTTAGGCTGTTTCCATGTCTTGGCTATTGTAAATAGTGCTGCTATGAACACTGGGGTGCAAGGTGTCATTCTGAAGTAGGGTTCCTTCTGGATATATGCCCAGGAGCGGGATTCCTAGGTCACACGGTAAGTCTATTCCTAGTCTTTTGAGGAATCTCCAAGCTGTTTTCCACAGTGGCTGCACCAACCTGCATTCCCACCAGCAGTGTAGGAGGGCTCCCTTTTCTCCACAGCCTCTCCAGCATTTGTCACTTGTGGACTTTTGAATGATGGCCATTCTGACTGGTGTGAGATGATACCTCATTGTAGTTTTGATTTGCATTTCTCTGATAATTAGTGATATTGAGCATTTTTTCATGTGCTAAAAATTACTTTTTGTCACTTAGGTAGTGCTTCTGTATACATTATTTATGCAGAGACTAAACCACATGGAGCCACTAGATTTGTTAGGGTTACAAATAGATAAATACACTGATGCTTAGAGAGGTTAGGTATGTTGCCTAAAGTTCACACAATTGGGAAATAGTGAAGCTGTCAGGACCTAGGGCCATCTAAGCCTGAAGCTGATGCTTTTCATGAACAATACAAATTATACTTTATCAAGACAGATTAGAAAACTGCCTTGCCTTGACTCCCCAAAAGAGAGATAACAAAGGGAGAATTTCTACTCTAAACCTAAATTTGACTAAGGTGGAGGAATTAGCTGGTAAAATGGAGACATGGTAGAAACTCTAGGAAAAGGCAACCAGGTTATCCCGGAATCTGGGTAGTCAAATTCATATCATAGACTTTAACTCAAATCATAGGATACATATTTAAAAAACTAATTAAAATATGCTTTTCTCTCAAAAGAAATAGAACATACAAAGGTCTAATGATAAATATAGGCATCCAGGAAGGCCTCATTGCAGAAGCCCCATCTGAGCTGAGTCTTTCAGAACAGGGTGGGATTTGAACAGATGGAGATAGGACAAAGGCCAAGTTGAACGTAAGTTCAAAGACAGGGCGATTTAAAGTTTGTATGTTAATTTGGATGGACTGTATGTTACAGGGAGGGAAATAATGGGAGATAAGGCTGGAGTTTGAATACCTGAGTAAGGAATATAGACTTTAAAGTATAATTAATAGTAAGTCACAAAATAGGTTTAAGCTGAAGAGTGGCAGGTTCAGTGCTGTGTTTCAAGAGGATTAGTCCGGTGGCAGTATGGAAAGTGGATTGGGAAGGGGAAACACTAAAGAGACTAAGACAAATTACGAGATTATCGCAGTATTAAAGGAAAGAGGTAAAAAGGGGCTTGAACTAGGAGAGTGATAATAAAAATGAAGAGGGCAAAACATACACAATAGATGCTATGGGGTTAGAGCAGGCAAGCCTTGAGTCATGGAGTTCTGGCGTCACAGAACAGTATGTGATGGGGGATGCTCCAGCAGGGTTAATCTGGTCTAATGCGCAGTGCAAGTCAGAAGAGGGAGCGATCAGAGATAGGGAAGCCAGTTAGGAGTTTACTGAAGAAGTCTTGGTGAGAACAAGCAGTGGGGATGGGAAGGAAAGGACAGTTACAACTCACATCATAAGAAACAAACTGATATGACTTAGTGATGAAGTGGGTGTAAAGGCCAAGGAGGCTGAAAGTCACTGAGGTTTCAAGCCTGGGTGAGCAGACAATGGCGGTGCTGCTATTAACAGAAAGACAGAAGTCAGAATGAGAACTTAGCTGCAGGGGAACATCACACCATCATGAAGAGGAACAGAAGTCAAGAGATTCAAGCGGGGAGCTGATGACATATGACAAAGGTGTAGGAAAGAGTACAAAACCAAGGAGGGAGTTAAGGAAGTGCTGAAAACTTGTAGTAACAGGACCAAGAAGGTCTCTAAATAAGTCTTGTCCCATAGTAAGGACTCCAAAAATATTTGTTGTTGAATGAATGAGCAGAAGCTTGTGAAGAATGCTTCCCTCCATAATGTTGGTGCTTGGAGATGTCATGCGAGAAGCAAGAAGGAAGAGCCATTCAAACACCATTTTGCTTCTCCCTTTCCCAGAAAAGGAGTGTTGGTCTTGGATCTGAATGAGGTGGAACAAACACAGAGTAGAGAGGACAGTAGCACAAGATGGGTAAGAAGCAAGTACCTAGTATCAGTTTAAGTGAATTCGAGCCCAGGGAAGTACAGACTGCATGGGGTGGTACGTGGAGGGAGAATGACCCTCACTGTGGTGGCCTGTGTTTACCTGGCTACACCTGGAGAAGGGCATTTAGCCAAGGAGTTCAAAGCACGAATTAATACAGTCAACTGAATTGCACTCAAATTCTGACTTGCCCACTTCAGTGGCTGTGTAACCTTTTGTAAGTTACTTGATTTCTCCAGACTTCAGTCTTCTTCATCTGTAAAAATGGGGACAACCATCTCTATCTCACATAATTATCTTGAGGATTAAATGAGGTAAAGTACTCAAAGAGCTTGGTTGAGTGACTAGCGCTTAGTAAGTGCTACAAAAAATGGGTTATCTATTAGTGATGGCTCAGCTACAGCTTGTGAGTTTCCACACGAGAGGAGTGATCAAGAAGAGGTCTCTCTGGCCCCTAGCACAGTACCTGGCACACAGTGCTCAGTAAATACTTGTTGAATAAATAACTAGATTCTCAGACCCCGAGTTCAGAGGCAGAGAGACTCTGATCTTACCTAACATAAGCCAGACGGAAGAGAATACTCTTGCCCATCCTTAGTGTGAACTATTATGGCTACACAGTATTCATTGTTTGGCTGAATTATTGTTCCCTTTACCTTTCCCCTATTTCAATTTCACCACTTCTCTATTTAACCATACCCTCCAATTTTTTTTTTTTTTTACCATTGTAAATAACACTGAGATAAGCATGCTGGTACATAGACCTTTGCTCCCGTTTCTGATGGTTTTCTTGGGCTGTTATATTCCCAACATTGGAATTGAAGTGTTGAAGGGTGCCATTTTCCAGAAAATTTACACTCCATCTAGCAGTGTATTAAAATGCATGTGTTTAAAATATCACGTACTATAAGAATGTACTGGTGCTTACTTCAGCAGTGCGTGCACTAAAATGGAAATGACACAGAGAAGATTAGCATGGCCCCTGAGCAAGGATGACAGGCAGATTCGTGAAGCGTTCCATATTTTTTGACACAACATTGCAAACTGACTATACTTCAATGAAAAAATAAATTAAAAATGTACTGAAGTCCCCTGAGAGAAATTTCTCCCGAGGGGCTCCCCAAGACCCTGAGGAATTAGGCAGAATTGGGCATAGGAAATGGAGCTGCTGGGCTTTAGCAGTGAGGAGGTATCTATGGTCTCTGCTCTGCAAAGACAGATGCGTGTTCTTCAGATAGGAAACAGGAACTCAGTGGGCGGACTGTGGGCTAAAAGGGAGTGTGGGCTTTGAAACAGGAAAAAAGAAGTCTGTTTCTGATAGTGAAAGAGATGCATTACCGTGCTGTCCTGATCTCCCATATCCTACCGGGTCAAACTGTTATTCCACACCCAGTTAGCACTCATACAGTCTTTGGACTGTATTTGCAGGTGTTTTATTTTGCATTTAAACATTTGTGCTTTATTTATTTTTTATTTTTAATTTTTATATTTTTTAATTAAAAAAATTTTTAATAAACATTTGTGTTTTAATACACTGCTAGATGGAGTGTAAATTTTCTGTTTCATGTATAAGCTCTTTTAGTTTTTCCATTTCAGGAAATGCTAAATCAGAAATCAGGCCATTATTTGATACGTTCCTCTTCCTCACTCCCTACCATCCAATCCTTCATCAAGTTCTTTCTCTAAAATGTGTGTTTTACTTTTCTCATCTTGACTTCCCACATCCAAGTCCAAGCCACAACCATCTCTTGCCTAGACTCCTGTAAGTGCCCTCCTACCTCATTTTTCTTGTTTTCATTCTTGCGTCTGAAAGTTCGTTTCCAAATACTGGCACAATTACTAGCTTCAAAACTTAAATGGATGATGTCCTTTCTAACGATTTCTTTCTGTACTTAATGTCCAATAGTCCTTAACGTGGCCTACAAAGCTTTGTGTGATTCGACCCCTGCTCACTTTTGGCTCCCCATCTTTGGCTCTCTTTCCTGGCTTTTTTTTTTGTTTCAGTCACAATGGTCCTTCCGTTCTTTTTTAATTTTTTATTATTTTTTTTAGAAATTTTTTTTTGGTGGGGGGAGGTAATTAGGTTCACTTATTTATTTATTTATTCTTAGGGGAAGTACTGGGGATCGAATACAGAATGTCATGCATGTTAAGCGTGTGCTCTGTCACTTGAGCCATACCCTCCCCAGAATCCTCCCCATTCTTTTTTTTCCCCGATCTATTTACTGCAGCACTCTTATTTCCTCATAATGACATGTTGCTGAGGCCTCATGTTCTCACATGACAATAGAAAACCAAAATCTGTTTGTCATCTCTTAAAGAATTGAGAATTGCATACAAAAACCTTACATAAATTAACAGGATGAATAAATTTACATGTGTGAATGTAAACTGTTTTCCAACTCAAGGCAAGTAACAACCCTCGGTGTCCTGGCGGGAAAACATCGGGTAAGAAAGGAAAGTGGGTCGTAAGGCTCGGACCTTCCCAAGCCCGTCAGGCCGGCGAGACAGAAATGACAATGTTTCAGGACTCCTGCAGCTTCTAGAGAAATCCTGGAATCGGCGGCTCTTACACGTTAATACCCTGCACAGATCTAGAGACTCGGGGTCTCCCGGATTCGCATCAAGCCAACGGATTTCTCTTTCACAAACTTGTTCTCACCTCAGACGCTACAAGTGAGAGCCACATGTAAACAGGGGTTTAAGTCAAAGATAAGCACAGGGTATTAAACATGTACCGAGGGAAGAGCTGACTCGGATACAAGGTCAAGATCAGCAAGAAACTCTACCATCCAGGGCCGATGTCAGACACGAGCGTCAAGCAGCCCTCCCCATTCTAGATTCGAGGACCAGCTCTTTCCAGACTCGGGGTCTTTGCACATGCCCTTCTCGGCACCTGGGATGCTCTTCTTGCCGCCCTTCACCTTTCTAATTCCCATTTCACCTGGCAGATCTCAGTTTCAATGTCACCTTCACTTTTTTATAGCAGCCTCTTCTTTTCCTTCATAAACTTCTCACGATTAAGAATATACATGTTTAATCCCACCTCTGCCATTAGAGAGTAAATTTCTTGAGACCGTAGATAATGTGTATCGTAAGAGACTGACTATCTAGGGCTTGGCACAACGTCTGGCCCAAGTGCCCGTCACTGAAATAAACCATAATGTCCAGCACGATGATAGGAAGAAAATAGGGTTTAAAATATAGTTACTCATGGAAAATTTTTGGTTGCCATTTAAATATACAAAATTAGGGATTTTCAAGTTTAGTGTCATATAACTGAATTCAGGAATTATTCACGGTAGCGTGAAACCAACAAAGGCAACTCATATTTAGTCCACGTTTCAGAGGACGTCCAGTTTTCCTGTCCTCTTGTGGACTGGGGCAGGTTTGGGATCAGGGCAGGCTTGAGTTAGCTGCTTTTCTGTGGTGCTTTAACACTCGCCCTCTTCCTCACCTGGTGACATGGGTACTCACCAGCAGGCTGTGACACAGAGCATGGAAATGCTGCTGGTTTGTCTCCAGCTCATCCCAGTCCAGCTGCCAACAGCTGGTGGGTCTGAGGATGAATGGGAGTCCGTATGTCAGTGATTCGCAGACCCCACTGGATTTCAGAGCCCTGGGAAAAGACAATGGCAGTGAAAGTCTCCTCAGTGATATCCAGAACCTTGACCCAGATCCACTTAAATTCAGCTTAAGTCTAAGACCCTATTGTGAAGTCCTTTAGGTTGGGGCCTGTGAATTACTCAGCTTAGTATGGACAGCACCTGGCAAGGTCTCTGGCCCACAGCAGGGTCTCTGAGCCTGTTAAATGGCGCAGCCATCATGAGGTGGCTCTGACGGGTGCTGCCTCTCCTGAGCTCATTCTGTTCCATTCACTCCTGCTGCAGCAACCGTATTACACAGCAGTATGTTAACCATCTGCGTCCCAGACCTGGCTCTTTTGTGGCAAAATGCTGACAGAAGATGCATGTCAGAAAAGGATGCATTTAAGAAGGTTCCCCAGCAGCATTCATGGTCAGGCTTACTCAGATACCTGTACATGGGCATGTGATAGGATCTAGGAAACAGTGAAAGCGGTCTTTGCCATCCTTGCTAATTCCGCCCTGGCATTTATTCTCTTGGAAGCAGGAATTCTAGTCCTTAAAGAAATGGGAAGGTGGGGTAGCTCTCATGTACCACTTGCTCCTTGAGGGTCAGACCTCTGTCCTGATGTCCAAACAAAGCAGGTGCTCAATAGCACTTACTCAATGGATAAACATCTTTCTGCTGATCTTGTTTTTCTCTGCATTCAGAGACTTTCTGGATTTTCAGTCCTCATCCAGACCTCAGAATGTCCTACTGAGGCACATCTCCCACCATCTCCTCATTCAACTCCACACACTGAGCAGACTGACCTTGCTCCTTCATACCCATACCCGCCGTTGCTGCTTCGGAACTGACTTCCTATTGCCCGCCACCTGGGGATGCCCTCTATCTCTGGACTTCCTAGCTCTGGAACCCATAAGAATAAGCATTTGCACGGACTGGAACATACTTGATCACCCGGAGCTTGTAACGAGACGCTGACGACTGGGAAGCCATCTGGTAGAGTGTGCTGAAGTCTCCTTTTGGGTCATCCATTCGCAGGGAGCCGCCAGCTGTGCCAGGGAGCAGGGACGGGCTGAGAAGTCGCTCTTGGAGATCACATTTCAGGCACACTGCAATGAAAAGCAGTACTGGGGGAGAGACTGTCCCAGGTAACCTCAGGCTATATATACGGTTAAGAGAGAACACCTGCCACACATTCTGCCCTCACCAGGCAAGTAGCGACTGGGAGGGGAGAGAGGAAAGTACAACTGGTTTGGGAAGGCAGAGCAGGTCTGGAACAGTATTGCTCTACACAATAGGAGACTTATTTTCTGGGTCCGACATGATTCTTATGTGTTTTACTTCTGGGCTGGCTGAGCAGCTCATGGTGAAAGATCTGGCTTGTGATGGAGTCTGGGAGGAACACGTGTCCTCCGCGGTAGAGGCAGCTAACACTGCAACATGGCAGGGCCTTCTGGTAATCACAGAAGGAAATTTTGCCTCTGCTGCTTCCCTGTGGCTCAGCTTTGGCAAGACTTCAGGTTAGACGAAGGAAGAGCAGAGAAGCAGAAGTCAGGCGGTCAGCTGATAGCTACTGTTTCTGCGTGAGCACTTCTAGGGACATTCGGAGGGAGGGGGAAGGGAGGGTTAAGTTCCTGAAATAGCTTAGGTTTAATTCCCCAAATGAATGGAAACTTCTAGGCCTTGGAGCATCACCGTGGCAACAGACAGTAAGTAGTTCTGGGGGGGCTTCAACTATGTGTGGGTTATTCACAGAGGATTTATACTCTTGTATTAAGCTTCAGCTCCAACAGGTGTACTCACATCACTGTGTATGATGGTCTGTTGTGCTAGGCTTGAATCCTTGATACTACGAAGGTCTTTAATAAAATATGCATCAGGTTTGAATACTATTAACAAACTAGGAATGTATGAAAGTTGAGTACTTGCGAGAAGGCTAGAGGTTGATGTCAGTGATTTATGAAATGACTGTAGTAAGTGCAACATGAAGTAAAAACAGAAGTAGAAATAATGTAGGGGAAAAAATAGGATGTCAGAATAGATGTCAGCTCTTGCTGGCCCTCCTGGGAGCAGCAATCAGACCTAGACATGAATTCGGGGTGAGACAGCTCTTGGCTCTTGGTGTGGCAGTCAGCAGGAGGGGCTCTGCCTAGGACTCCAGCTGCCCCTCATTTCCTCTGTGCCTGACTTCTCGGTTGTTGGGTCCCTGGGCTTTAGAACCAGACAGCTGTGTTCATCTGGCTGAGGTTCTCAACTCTGCTTGCAGTAAGAATCACCTAGTGGGCTTGTCAAAGGTACTGAGGTCTGGGCCCTACTCACAACAACGAAACAGGGATCTCTGGGGCTGGAGCTGATTTTGGTGTTTTTAGAAGTTCCTCATGTGATTCTTCCTGCAGCTAGGGCTGAGAACTCCTGGAACTCTAATCTCAGCAGTGTCCCCAAAGCTGGGAAAGATGTTTTAGCAGGCAGGGCATGAGTCTAGAACCACGTATGCTTCTCACCACCCAGAACCCATGTGCAGAGGTGGCAGGTCCCAAACTCAAAGAGGTAACACAAGACGCTCATGTGGGGCAGACTGTGCACTCTGTCAGAAAGAGGCCTCTGAGGGAAGTCCCTAGAGAGCAGGTGAAGGGCCTGAGGCAGCTACAGAAGCAGGTAGTGTTGGATGGAGACCCTTGTAAGGAGAAGTCAAAGTGAACATCTGAGGAGCAGTCCTCAAAAGATTCTAAAGTAGGAGACTCCAGGGGTTTTGTTGTATTTTGTTATGTTTTTCCTGTGGGGAGTCACATTTCTAGAAATCCATTGTGCATCAGTTTTTTTGAACAATGGATGGCTATAGTATGGTCTTTATTGTGCTCGTATAAACTCACGGGTGGGTCCCACGCACCCCAGAGGAGGCCTGCTTCCCTGGACCTCATTCCACCTGTGCCTGAGCATCTGGATTCCAGTGAAGACCTCCTGGGCAGAAAAGTCCAGATCTAAGTTCTACCACCCACCCTGAAGACCTGTGGATTTCTGAAAAATGACTGCAGATAAACATTCTGGCTCTGGCTGGTGCTGAAAGCCATGGAAAAAGAGAGGGCAAAGCAAAGAAATTCTCAACAGTACCATGGGCAAATGCCATGCAACAGTGGAAGGTGGCTAGCTGCAGGAGTTCCTGGCTGTTGATGGCCCCAGCCCTCCTAATGAGATAAGTGCCCAGCAGGAGGCAGACTCTTGGTTCAAAATTGTCCAGCACAAGGCAGGCTGTGTAGCTGGTAAGGACCCAGGCTCTGGAGGTGACCGACCTGAGTTTGATGAATGTCCTCTGGACTGAAGAGTAGTCAAATGCACAAAATATAGATTTCTAGTCCTAGGGGTTAAGAATGGGTTCTGGAGTTGACTGGCTTTGAATTCTGGCTTGGCTATTAATTTTCTGTGCAGCCCTGGGGGAAATGTTTAATTTCTCTAAGTTTCAATTTTCTCTGTAAAACTGGGGTAATATTACATTTATTGGTTTTTAAGACTTCCTTTTTCTAACTAACATCTCTGTATGTGTCTCTTAATCACCATTGACCGGGAAGATAATCTTTACCTTACTACTCTACTCACTCAGTAAGGATAAAATGTATTTATAAGTGATAAAAAAGCACTGTGTCACATTTAATTGGCAGCGTTTTTCTTTCTTAGTGGTACATAAAATAATGGTGTATCTTTTACTTAATAGCATCTTAGATTCAATGACATATGATTACAGTACCTGTCTCATGTTGTTATGAAGCTTAAATGGGATAATGCAGGGAAAGGAATTAACACAGTGGCTGGAAGAAAATAGATAAGTGAATTCCAGAGGATGCGACTAGGAGCAATTGGTACTATTGGCCTTGAAGACAGTAAAATCAAGGTTAAGTTGCTAAATGCATCCGGGGCCCTAGATTGAAAGTGGGGCAACGGTGGGGTGGGGTGAAGGGTGGGGGTGGGGAGGGAGGGAGAGAAAGAGCCAGAAGGCTATCCCCAGAAAGCAAGCACCAAGATATGTCTTTCCTTTGGGGGTGGAAGTCTATACCCCTTTTTCTCATTGAGCACCCCCTCCTAAAGGGGAAGACACAATTTAAGTCTTCTCTTTGGAGCTTGGGCCCTAAGGCATCAACTTTTCCAGGCTCAGTGTGGCTGACTATACTGATGGGCCCATTTGCAGGCCTGGACACTCAGGTCCTAAGCCGACCACGAAAGGGGGTGAACTCTAGAAATGGCTTTGTCCTATGGTCTAGTGAGACCTGAACTAAGCATCACTGCCAGCCAGAGCAACAGCCAGGACCTCGCTGGCCTCGGGCTTTGCCTCTGCAGGTGCTTCGGTTCCCCTCAGTTTGGTGTCTCCCTGTTGAAAAGTCCTCGATTTAATCTCCATTTACCTTTGGTTCTTTTCCTCTCCTCACAGGCCCTGTTGATATTGCCGAGGTACCACCTTACCTCTAATTATAATGTCGATAATGTCTGCTGCATCAAAAGTGAAAGACTGAGAAAATATAGGACTCATTGCACGCTCATGCAGTGTAGCTGATGCCCTGTTATTGGGGGTATTTCAGTCTTTACGCTGAAACTAACTAGCCCTTGCTGTCTGGGCTTAATTAAGTTCAGTTTTGTAACTGTGGTCACTTTTTAGAAATACTCTTCTTACTCCTCAATGCCAACACTGGACAGCCTCATCCAATCCTCCTCCAACCCCTAAACTTCAACTACTCTGTATTCTGGGGATCTACCAATCTAGAGCCCTAATTGTAGACCGGGATAACCATAATCTATGTAATACGTCTTTTGTGGGGGTGTGTACTTGGATTATCTCTGGCTCTGGAAATGTTGCTGAGACACCGTGAAGGAAGAAGAAGGTGGACGTGTTCTTGGTCTGTTCCACTGTTATGTAGCCAGGCTTTGAAGAACATCTCCATGCTGACAACATCATTGTCTACAGTCTGAAGGTCAATGTCAGTTCCCAAGACAGAATTCTCTGCAGAAGAAAGGGACACAGTGGTTAAAGTGTTTGATTGTTTAATTGTAAATTTTGAAAAATATAAAAATTTAAATGCACCCATCTTTTGTACCCATCAACTTTCACCTCTAGATATCCAGCCTAGAGACATTCTTGGATAGCACACACACAGACTCATGCGAAGGCGTCCGGTACAGCATTGTAATAATAACAGATAATCAAAACTCCAAACAGGAAGCAAATCAAATGCCCATCATTAGGGGAATGTTGAAATAAATTATGGCACAAGTGATGGAGTATTAAGCTATCGTTAACAAACAAAGTAAAGCTAAATGTACTGACGTGGAGAGTCAGGAGATAGTATGTGAATAAAGAAAGTTCTAGAACAAGATGTATAGTATGAGCCTATTTATAGAAAAATAAAACTATTGGCCTGAGTACATACATATGTATGGAAATGCCTTTTACAAAGCTCTGGAAGGCTACCATCAAAGTGTTAATAGCGGACAGGAGTAAGACATTCTACAGAAAACATGTAAAAAACATTTTACAGAAACAGACTCAGACATAGAATACAGACTTGTGGTTGCCAGTGGAGAGGAGGCTGGGAAGGGATAAAATGGGAGTTTGAGATTTGTAGATACTGACTGGTATATATAAAATAGATAAGTTTATACTGTATAGCACACAGAAATATATTCAATATCTTGTAGTAGCTCATGGTGAAAAAGAATATGAAAATGAATATATGTGTGTTCATGTATGACTGAAGAATTGTGCTGTACACCAGAAATTGATGCAAAATTGTAAACTGACTATATAGCTCAATAAATTTAAAAAATATTAGCAAAAAAAACCCACTTTAGAGTACAAAAACAGCCCCCAAATAATATAGCAATGCAAATTAAAGACAATTAACAAGGGGGCCTTCAGTTTTATGTTGTTGTTTCACAGTGAAAATGTATTCAACTATTACTGCTGTTATAAAAATTAAATTTTAAAAAGACTCATAGAAAAAGAAAAAGATGAATTCCCGAGCTCCACCTTCTGATACAGACGATACAAGTTTGCCGCTGACTTACTAAATTGCACAAGTGTGGTCAGCAGCCAAGAAGACAGGGGTGGCCTGGTGGAGTGCGATTTGACTCCAAACCTGAATGAATGAAACTAGGAAGGTAGGTAGCCTTTGCTAGCCTACTTCCTTCCTCGGGCAACACTAGCTCAGGAATTGGAGTCTGGGTGTGAAGGTAAAGTTTGTCAGTAAAAGCCAAATATAAGGTGAGAGACAGGAAATGAGACAAGATCTGGAAGGAAACCGAGGAGGAACCCGACTTTTTTTTTGCCTCACCATGAGGGACTCTCTGAAATACTTCTACAAAGGGCCTAAGAAAAGTCAGTTGCTCCAATGAATTAACTTCTATGTATGACTCACGGATCCTGGGGAGAAAGCTGGTTTATTTCTAGAACGACATTCCTGAGGACAAGTCTTCAGAGGTGGCATGCTCTCCACAAGGGACAAAGGGCTTCAGTCCAAAGTGTTGGCACCCACACAGGGGAGGTGTGGCGAGACTTAGATGACTTCATGTCACATTTCACGACTTATTCTGTGGCTGATAAGGGGCACCAAATGCCTTTCTCTTCGACTAGTATTACTAAAACTCTACCATCTTTTGTGAATAGTCACAAGAATTTATTAGGTAACTAGTCATTTCACTTATTCCAACACGGACTAATAGTAATTATGTATCACACAGAAGATGAAATACTGTACAAAAATATATGATACTCTTTGCACTTACAGAGTTTATAAAACAACATTATTATTTAAAAAAATTTTTTGGGGGGGTATTGGGTTTATCTATTTATTTATTTTTAGGCAGTCCTGAGGATTGAACCCAAGACCCTGTGCATGCTAAGCATGTGCTCTACTACTTGAGCTATACCCTCCCCCAAGCAACGTTTTTCTTGACCATTCCTCCTTAAACTTTCATCTGCCCCACCAAGTTTTCAAGCACTACAGTGATAAACATGAGGTCATTGTCAAAGGAACATTCCTCGTAAGTGGAGAGAAATGTTCTTCTTAATAGTGTGAATCATCTTTTGTCACAGGCAAAACAAGAAGTAATTTTTCTGAGCCTGGAGTTCAACCCTGAGTAACAAGTATGGGACTGACTGGACAGCTGCTTCTCAGGGAGGCAAGATAGTCATTAAAGCATAAGGACGCAGACACAGAACTAAAGAAATGAAACTGAGCAAAGGATCTCAAAACGCAGAGAGGTTAATACTGCTTTGAGTCCAAGCAGAATTTTGAAGAGAAATAATTGTTTCTTTTTTTCTCCCCAGGGAAAGGGTAGACGATTAGAGACTCCTACCATAGGCATTATATGAGGACAATAGCAAAGTTATCTCCCATTAAGAATCTGGAAATGAGAAAAAGAGGGTTTTCCTCAGATGGTCAAATGATAAAATTAATACAGAGTGATAAGGCCAATGAAACACAGTCACAGTAATAAAGGAGGATGGCTTACTGACCAGAGCAAGATTTGGCTGGAGCCTGTGGATGGTCCTGGCTTATCCAAAGAATGAATGTGAGCATTAGAAGGGAGGAGGATTGGCCAGAAATGGAGCCCAGAGGAAGGGAGCCATAGCAGCACACGCTGGCAGTGCCAGTCCAAGAGGGGCTCAGAGGGGAGGGCGTGCTGGCTCCATGCATCCCCACGGCAGGGTGTGTTTGTCAGGTTTCTGGTCTTCTTGGTGATGACAGTGGCTATGTATGGTTCTCCTTCTAAAATATTCTGGCTTATGCTTCAGTCTTGAGCTTGAGAAGGTGATGCTTACAAAATCAGCTTTTTCATCCTGCAAAGCTGAAGAACCAAGCCTGAAACACAGTGCCTCTGTGAAGGAAACTGCCAATCTTTCCCGCAGACACTCCACCACTGTTGCTAAAGTTCTTGTCAACTTCTTTTTTTCCTTTCAGTTTTATTGAGATATAGTTAACATATAGCACATAGGTTTAAGATGTACAGCATAATGATATGACTTACATACAGCATGAAATGATTACCACAATAAGTTAGTGAACATCCATCATCTCATATAGACACAAAGTTAAAGAAATAGAAGACAATTTTTCTTTGTGGTAAGAACTCAGGATTTACTCTATAACAACTTTTATATGTAATGTACAGCAGTGTTAATTATATTTATCATGCTGTGCATTAGTATGTAGTTATTTATCTTACAGTAAATAGTTATGGACTATATACGTTTACTATATATTACTAATATATTTACTAGTAGTTATTTATCGTATAACTGGAAGTTTGTACCTTTGGACTACCTTCCTTCAATTCCCCCTCACGCCCCCACTTCTGGTAACCACAAATCTGATCTCTTTTCTGTGAATTTGCTTTTGAAGTGTAATGACCTGTTGCTATTTAGTGCAGTATAACTAAATGTTAGTTCCTGGCACACGCTGCAGTGATTTAATATTTCTATACCTCTCAAAATGAACATCATGATAAGACTAGTTATCATCCGGCACCAAAGATACTACATGATTATTGACTAGTTTCCCCACACTGTACATTTCATACCTGTGGCCCATTTATTTTGTAACTGAAAGCTTGTACCTCTTGCTTTACCTCACCTACGTCTCTCCTCGCCCTACTTTCCTCCTCTGTGGCAACCACCTGTTTGTTCTCTGTGACTCTGTTTCTGTTCAGTTAGTTTGTGTGTTTTGTTTTTTTTAGATTCCACATATAAGTGAAATCTAACATTACTTGTCTTTCTCTGTCTGACTTATTTCACTTAGACTAAAACTTCTAGATCCATCCATGTTGCTGCAAAGGGCAAGATTTCATTCTTTTTTTTCTATGGCAGTGTAGTATTCTGTTGTATATATATATACACCACATCTTCTTTATCCACTCATCTATTGATGGGCACTTGCTTCCATATCCTGGCTACTGTAAATAATGCTACAATGAACATAAGGGTTCATGTATCTTTTCACATTAGTGTTTTTGTTTTCTTCAGATAAACGCACAGGAGTGGAATTGCTGGATCATATGGTAGCTCTGTTTTAATTTTTGGAGGACCCTCTATACTGTTTTCCAGAGTGGCTGCACCTATTTACATTCCCATGGGTTCCTTTTTCTCCACGTCCTTGGCAATACTTGCGACTGCCTTTTTGATAATAGCTGTCCCGACAGGTGTGAGCTGACTGTCTAGACAGGTGTGAGCTGACTGTGGTTTTGATTTGCATCTCCTTGATGATTAGTGAGGCTGAGCATCTTTTCATGTGCCTGTTGACCCTCTGTGTGTCTTCTTTAGAAAAATGTCCACTTAGGCCCTGTTTTTAAACTCAGGTTGTTTCGTTTTTGATGATGAGTTTTTATAGGTTCTTGGTATATTTTGGATTTAACTGCTTATCAGATATGTCATTTGCAGGTATCTTCTCCCATTCAGGGGGTGGTGGCCTTTTCATTTTGTTGGTAGTTCCCTTCACCGTGCAAAAGCTTTTCAGATGTAGTCCCATTTAGTTTTGCATCTGTTTCCCTTGCCTGAGGCGACATATCCAAAAAAATATTGCCAAGACTGGTATCAAAGAGCTTACTGCCTATGCTTTCTTCTAGAAGGTTTACAGTTTCATGTCTTGCATTTAAGTCTTTAATCCATTTTGAGTTTATTTTTGTATATGGTGTGGAGTTCTTTCCAACTTCTTAACCTACAGTTTCTTGGAAGAGCCAAAGAACAGAGCTTCTTCCTTTGAAAAAATTCTCAGGGAATTGCCATGCAGGTGCTTCAGATTTGAGTCCTCACTTTTGCAGGGACCTTCTCAGGGACAGTCACAGTATACAAGCTAAGGACTAATGTGTAAGCCAAAACACTCTTGACAGAGAACTTCTTTTGTGTTTTCTTTGTCCCTGGTCCAGGCCTTCATTTCCTTGTGCCTGAGTTATGGCAGTGGCCTCTTGGCTATTCCATCAAATGCCATTTCTTCCCCTCCGATCCTTCTTACCAGTCAGTTTCTCTGAAACATGGCTTTGTCAGATCCTTCCTTTGCTAAAGTGCACACACCGCCTTCCTACTGTCATCTTCTTTCTTCCCTTCACTCATCCTGTACCACTTGCTACTCCTTATTCCTCAAAACCCCCCATTTCCCCTCGTTCCGTGGTGGCTCAGACCTTTCCCCCCATCTCCACCTGCTGAGAGCCTATGCTCCCACCCCAGGCCCCCAGCTCAGCAGTGCTGAAGCTCGGCAAATGCCTGTTGAGTTAAACAGCTGCTCCCTGCTCCTCAGCTCTCATTACTTTTTCCTGTAACTCTTCTGCTTCAACCAAGTTAGCCTCCTTGCCATGTGACTTCCTTCCTTCCTCAGTGCTTTTATTACCCTTGTCAATCCACGGCCTCAGCTCCTCCAGAATTCAACTCAGAACTGACTCTGTCCAGGAAGTTATGCTTAATTACATCCCTACCCCCTTCTTTGGCTTTAATCAGCACCCCCTGGGTATCTGTGCCCTCTATGTGGGCAATTCAAATGACACTTGTTACTTTGTTTCTTCTGAAGGGCTTTCTTATCTTGTCGTGAGTTTATGAAGGGTGGTGGAATGAAGTGGAAAGACCAGGGATTGAATTGCGGCTTGAAAGTTGTTAGCTATGTGACTTGGGGCAGAGTGGAGATGGTACAACCTATTTCATAGTTGTAGGAAGCATAAGACGTGAGCTAATTCGCTATGAATGGCATGTCGTCCAACAAATGGCATTTTCTTCCGTTTCTGTCATCAACAAAACGATTTGCTCTTAAAGGAAAAGAATGTGCTTTCCTTTTTTGGAACTCATTTTCTTCCGATTACTTATCTTGGTGACTTCCTCCCTCGCCATCAACATATATAAGAGCACCAACACCTAGTACTGTGTTCCTCACAAATACAACGGAATGTGCTAAACTAGGGGGGAGGGGCGGGGACGTCTCACTTTTCCAGTGTTTGAAGAACAGCTCGCACACTGACTGGTGAGCAGGGCAGTCAGTGTGACTGGTTACCCTGAGGGTACCAACTAGAAAGGTTACTGGCTACTGGCATGGAGGTGCAGCTGGCTCTGAGTATCTGAGCGTTCGTGACAAGTGAGGAAGGCCTAGTCTGTTGCAGTCTAGCTGGCTGCCAGCAATCACATTCAGACTTCAGGCCTACCCTGCCCCCCTGTGGCCACAAGCAGTGATACCCTTCACCGAGCTCTTTTTAAGCTTTTCTGGAAGGGCCACAATAATGGAAAAGACTAAGAAAGCCAAATGATTGAAAATAAGGTCATGCCTAAAGCAGCCCGTCTCAGAGGTCAACCCTAAAACATGGCTACAAAATTGAAGTGTACTTAATATGGGAGAATTTGACTCTTTCACACACACATATACAATGGCTGTATTTCTCTCTTGACATATATTGTCTAAAGGAGAGGCCCAGGAAGATGGTGCTCCTGGCCGGTCCTGCACATCCTCCCCAGTTCCACAGTCTTCACCTATAGTCCAGACCTATTTCTTTCCAAATGACCATCATGTCACCTGTCTTTGGGTGTCATGGATGGGCTTCAGGGGTTCTGGGAACCCTGAAATTGTATATAATTTCATCTGTGTGTGTATAGGCATATTTTGGTGTGTGTGTGGGGGGAGGGGATAGGCCCTTAGTTTTTATCAGATTCTCAAAATGTCAAGAACCACTATGGAAACTATGAAATCGTATCTTAGCCTCCCTGGGCCAGTCTACAATCAGTACTATTAGGCCTGTGAATACAGGATGTTAACAACTAGCCCAAATAGTCAGAGCAGACAAAGCTTGCTCAGAAACAACTGTGCAAGACCCAAGAACAGTAGATGAGGGGGACAGAAGAGGAGGAAAGAAAAATTGAGATTTAATAAGAAGAACTTTTAAGTCGTAATCTCCTAAAGACACAGAGGGAAATGATGAAGAACTTGAGCCTATTGACTTGAACAGAAGACGGAAGAGGAGGCAAAAAGAAAGCAGTAAACTGATCAAGAGTAAATAAGGGCCTTCCAATCTGGTTAGGTCCCACTGCCTAACAGACTGATCTTCCTGTAAATCATAGCTAGAAACTCAGGATAGTAGTAAAAAACAAAACAAAACAACTACCCAAGGGCTCTGGAGACTGAACAAAGATTTGCGAGAAAAGCTAAAATTTGAAGTTAGTCACCAGCAAGGAATAAGTTCCCCATTTTTTGCACCTTGGCTTTGAGGGTGGCCTCCATCACAGGAGTGCAGGGACAGCTACAATTTCAACAGTCAGGCCTCTGTCTTTCACTGGCATTACCAGGGGAAGAAGCCTAGGGCAACCAGAGCCCCTGGAAAAAGCCAAAGCCAGAGAGCCTTAAATTATGTGTTTAAACAGTCCAGGCACCTAGCTGACCCTGGGTGGGACAAACTGAAAGCAGCTCATAGTTTAGGCTTCAAGAATGGAACTGAGATTTGAGTGAGGGGCCTACACAATGTTGCAGGTTGAGTCTAACAAAGTTAATTGTCTGCTAAAACAAAACACTTTACAGAGCAATATAATAGAATCCAGGGTCTATACAACATAATATTCACAAAATACAATGCAAAAGCTTTTGGCATACAAAGAGTCAGAAAATATGACTCAGTTTCAAACGAAAATATGATCAATAGATGCAAAGACCCTAAGATAACAAAGATAGATGTTAGAGTCACCAGACAAGGACTTCAAAGCAGCATAATTAAAATTATGCTCAATAAGGAATGGAAAATATGTTCACAATAAATGAAAAGATAAGAAATATCAACAGAGAAATAGAAAATATAAAAAAGTACCAAATGGAAATTTTAGAACTGAAAAATACAACATCTGAACAAAAAATTCACCACATGAGCTTAAAAGCATAATGGAGATGAGAGGTGAGAGTCAGTGAATTTAAAGGTAGATCAACAGAGATCATCTAATCTGAAGAATAAAAAGAAAAAAGTTTGGACAAAACCAAACAAACAAGCAGAAAACCACAGAGCCTTGGGGAACTGTGGAACTATTTAAAAAAGTTTAACATGTAGGTAATTGGAGTCCCAGAGAGTGAAAAGACAGAAAAAAATATTTGAGGATATAATGGCAGCAAATTTCCCAAACTGGGTTATGGATATAAATGTACAGATTAAAGAAGCTCAGTGAAGCCCAAACAAGAAATCTGTGCTTAGTCACATTATTGTAAAACTGCTGAAAAACAAACATAAAGAGAAAATTCTTGAAAGCATCCAGAAAAATGATCCTTTACATAAAGGGGAAAGTGATTTAAGGACTGTGACTTTTATTGAGCAACCATGGAAGGCTGGAAGACAGTGGAGCAACACATTTCATGTGCTGAAAGAAGAAAGAATCCTGTCAACCCATACATCTACATACAAGAAAAACATCCTTCAAGAGTGAAAGTGAAATATACATTTTCAGATAAATAATGGCTAAGAGCATTTGTCATTACAAGAACCATGCTACAAGAAGTACTAAGTTCTCTGAGCTGAAGGAAATGATACCCAAAGGAAAGTTGGCTGGATCTTTAGGAATGAACGAAGAACACTGGAAATAAAAAATATAAAAGTCTATTTTTCTCTTAGTTTTTAAAACATACACATGATTGTTTAAAGCAAAAATTTATAACACTGTCTTGTTAAGATGTAATACACATGACAACTACAAAAAAAAAGACAATGTTGTGTGTGGTGGGGTGGGGGATAAATGGACCTAGTGCAAAGTTTCTGTATTTTACATGACATGGTTCTATACTAATTCTAAGTAGGCTGCAACAAAGTTTAAAAATATATTTTAATCCCTTCAAGATTTCTGTATTTTATGTAAAGAACTGTAGTCCTGAGGTTTCTACATTTTATGTGAAGTGTACTATATTGACTCTAAATGTAAGTTAAGACTGGTTAATGTAATCCCTAGAGAAGCCACTAAAAAACAATGCAAAGAAATGTAGCTAAATGACAATTGATAAATTGAAATAGAATTCAGAAAATGTTTAATAATCTAAAAGAAATCAGGCAAGCAGGGAAAAGATGAGCACAAACAAAAAACAGAATGACCTAAATCCAACCACAGCAATACTTCTGATAAATGTTAATGCTCCATAAGGGGCAGAGATGAACCGAATGGATAAAAAGCAAGACCCAATTACATGCTGTCTGTAAGAGATACACTTTAAGTATAAAGACACAAATAGGTTGAAAGTAAATGGGAAAGGATTAACGATAAACACAGTAAGACCCATGAGAAATAAAAACATATGTCCATACAAAGATTTGTGTACAGATGTTTGTACAGCTTTAGTCACAACAGTCAAACACTGGGAACAACTGAAATGTCCATTAACAGGAGAATGGTCAAATAATATATGGCATAAAAAGAAACTAACAATTATTTACTGATATAAACAACATGGATGAATCTTAAATTTGAATGAAGAAAGTCAGATACAAAAGAAGTACATACAATTTATACGATCCCTTTTATATAAAATGCTAACTAATCTACGGGCAAAGCAGATAGGTGGCATATACCAAGGACGGAGGGAGGCGTGGGGTGTGAAGGGGCTAGAGGAATCTTTTAGGGTTGGTGGAAGGGTTGTGTATCTCGACTGTGGTGATGATTTGTGGGCATACACAACTGTCAAAACTCATTGAATTGTACACTTTGGATGCAACTTACAATAGGCAAATTATTCCTCAAAAGAGTTGGTGAGGAAAAAAATTTTTAAATCTGATTTTCAAATTGATTTTCTACTATAGTCTAAAAAAATTCTTTAGTTCAATTTTTAAAAAGGGAAGAGTTGTCATTTTTCTGAGACCATGGCTTCTGTTAATGAAATAAACAAATGTCTCTCTGTGTTAAAAGTCTTTAGATAGTAAATACAGTAGGGGTTCTAATTTAGTCTTAATGCCACAGGGGTAGGACTTTAATGCAGTTTTCAAAGACAAACTCAATGAAAAGCTGCATTTCCTGGTCACTTTCGAAGACACTGAAAGGGGAAAAATCAATATGTGGAGTCTGACAAGCATGAATCATAGAAAAGGTTGTTTTGTTTTTTGGTTTTTTTTTTCTTTTTTCTTCTTTTCCTGGAATCCTTTGGGAGACAATGAATCTTTATCTTCTGTGTTTGAGTTGTTAACATTTGGTGTTTCCTGAGAACACATATGGATAAAATACCTTTCCAAAAGAGCTTGACATCGATCCCTGACAAAGACTAGGAGGAAATATTAAACAGATGGTTTGTGAGCACTTAGAAAGGGAACCTGATATCCCTGTGTACAAGGCTGAGAAATGGAGCCTGGTTGACAGCATCATTAGGATGATTTGTAACTGGTTGAAAGACTTACATACCCAGTGAGTGCAGCCTGCTGTCAACCTGGACATATGTCCTCTGGAAGCCAAAGTGCATTGATCACAGTGGCCGTTTTAGTTTTGGCATATTTATTACTTAGCCATTCTTTGGAATGCTATTATAAAATTTTTATTATATGCAAATAAATTACATGCAACATATATGTAAGCCATGAAGCTTAAGAGCAGAATGAACTCTCATGAATCCTTTACTCAACTTAAGAAACAGATCATCAATGCTACTAAGATATGTGTATGCTCTGCCCTGACCTTCTCTAAGGGAAATCTTGCCACACTAAATTTTTAGAAATCATTCCTTTTAAAAGCAGTTTTATTATTTTAAACAAACACTTTACTATTTTAGTTTTGCTTGAGCTTTATAAAGAGGTATCTTGTGAATATCCTTGTTATCTGCTTTTTTCTTATTACTGAAGATTCATCTACATTGTATATATAGCTCTGGTTCATTCATTTTTATAACTATGATATTCCACTTTGTGAATATAACTTATAATATTTATTCATATGTCATTCAATGGATATTTGAGCTCTCCATCTAATTTTTGGCTTTTTGAATCATGTCAATATTCAAATTCTTGTATGTCTCCAGGTGCACATTTGAAAAATTTTTCTGGCGACATTCTCCTAGGAATGGAATTGCTGAATTGTACTGTATTGTGAATGTTACTTTACAACAAAATGATAAGTTGTGAACCAATTTACATTCTTTCTGACACTGTATAAGAATTTCCATGCTCTGCTACTGCCAACACTATAGTGAGACTTCTTAATTTTTTGCAAACTAGTGGGCATAAAAATGGGCTATCACTGTTTTAATTTGTATTTCCCTGATTATTAATAAGAATGAGAATTTTTCTTCTGTTTATTTGCCATAAGAGTTCCTCTTCTGTGAAATGCCTGTTCAGATCTTTCATTGATTTCAAAATTAGGTCGTCTTTTTAAAAAAAACTGAGTTTCAGGCATTCCTATATTCCTTATTCTGGACACCAACTCATTCTTTTTATTGGTCATACAAGTTGTAAATACAGTTATGATTTGTCTTATCACTTTCTTTATGGTGTCTTTTGATGAACAGAAATTCTTTTTTTAAAACATTTTTTATTGAGTTACAGTCAATTTACACTGTTGTGTCAAATTCTAGTGTAGAGCACAATTTTTCAGTTATACATGAACATACATATATCCATTGTCCCATTTTTTTTCGCTGTGATCTACCACAAGATCTCGTATATATTTCCCTGTGCTATACAGTATAATCTTGTTTATCTATTCTACATATGCCTGTCAGTATCGACAAATTTTGAACTCTATCCCTTCCCACTCCCCTCCCCCTTGACAACCACAAGTTTGTATTCTATGTCTATGAGTCTGTTTGTTTTGTATTTATGTTTTGTTTTGTTTTTTAGATTCCTCATATGAGCGATCTCATATGGTATTTTTCTTTCTCTTTCTGGCTTACTTCACTTAGAATGACATTCTCCAGGGACATCCAAGTTGCTGCAAATGGGGTTATGTTGTCTTTTTTATGGCTGAATAGTATTCCATTGTATAAATATACCAAAACTTCTTTATCCAGTCATCTGTTGATGGACATTTAGGCTGTTTCCATGTCTTGGCTATTGTAAATAGTGCTGCTATGAACATTGGGGTGCAGGTATCTTTTTGAAGTAGTATTCCTTCTGGGTCATATAGTAAGTCTATTCATAGTCTTTTGAGGAATCTCCATACTGTTTTCCACAGTGGCTGCACCAAACTGCATTCCCACCAGCAGTGAAGGAGGGTTCCCTTTTCTCCACAGCCTCTCCAGAATTTGTCATTTGTGGACTTTTGAATGGTGGCCATTCTGACTGGTGTGAGGTGATACCTCATTGTAGTTTTGATTTGCATTTCTCTGATAATTAGTGATATTGAGCATTTTTTTCATGTGCCTATCGATCATTTGTATTTTTTCCTTGGAGAATTGCTTGTTTAGGTCTTCTGCCCATTTTGGGATTGGGTTGTTTGTTTTCTTCTTATTAAGTTGTATGAGCTGCTTATATATTCTGGAGATCAAGCCTTTGTCAGTTTCATTTGCAAAAATTTTCTCCCATTCCGTAGGTTGTTGTTTTGTTTTACTTATGGTTTCCTTTGCTGTGAGGAAGCTTGTAAGTTTAATTAGGTCCCATTTGTTTATTCTTGCTTTTATTTCTATTGCTTGGGTAGACTGCCCCAGAAATTCTTAATTTTAAAGTATTCATACTTATCAATCTTTTGTTTTATGCTTAGCAAACTTTATTCCTTCTCCTCTCTACCTTTGGTGATAAAAATTTTCTCCTATATTTTCTTGTAAAAGTTTTAAAGTTTTAGCTTTTATATTTAAGTCCTTAAACCATTTAAAATGTATTTTTGTAAATGGCATGCAGCAGGGATCAAATATCATTTTTCTCACGTGGAATACTGGTAGTTCCAGTATGAGTTACTGACTAGATCCATCCTTTCCCACTGCTCTGCCATGTTGGCTCAGCCGCACATCAAGTTTTCATGTAACATGTCTGTTTGTCCCTGGTCTCTCTCAGCTGTCCTAGACTGGACAATCTACCTCTGTGTCAATATAATACTATCTTAATTAGAATAGCCTTATAATCACCTTAATATCTGATAGGGCAAACCTTAGCCTTAATATATATCTTAGCCTCTATTATATACATTAGGATCAGCTTGTCAAGTTCATCAAAAAAACTCTGATAGCATTTTGATTGAAATTGCATTTGATAGATCATTTTGGGAAGAATGGACTCTTTCTGATTTTGAATGTTTCTCTCCATTAACATGCTCCATTTAATTATATCTTCTTTAAAGTACATCAGTAAAATTTTAAACTTTTCCCAATAACTATTCTATGCATCTTTTGTTAAGATTTATTTCTAAATGCTCTACTTTTTGTTATTATAAAAGGTATTTCTTTGGTTTTTTGGGGGGGTGGTAATTAGGCTTATTTATTTAAATGGAGGTACTGGGGAATTGAACCCAGGACCTCGTGCATGTTAAGCACACACCCTATAGCTGAGCTATACCCTCCCTCCCTAAATGTTTTTCTTTTTCTTTTTTTGGAGGAGGGTATGTAAAAGGTATTTCTTTAAAAATTGAATTTTCTAAGAGTTTCTTTCTAATTATAGAAATGCTATTGACTTTTGTATCTTGATCTTATATCCAGCCACCTTGTTAAATTCTTACTAATTGTAATAATTTTTCCATAGACTCTTTTGGTTATTAATGTAGCCAATCAAATATGTTTCAAATAAAGACAGTCTTGCTTCTTTCTTTCCAATCTTCATACCCTTAAGTATTTTTCTTAACTATTAGACTAGAACAACTATGTTGAACCAAAGTGGTGATGGGATATACGTGTCTTATTCCTGACTTTTGAAGGCAATCTTTCTAACATTCCACCAGTAAAAATCGTATTGTAGGTTTTTGGTTGAAACATTTTGCCAAGTTATGGAAGTTATTTTCTATTCCTAGCTTACTAAGATTTTTCTTTTAAATATGAATGGATGTTCATTTTATCGTATGTTTTTCTGTATTTATTAAGGTAATATGATTTTTATCTTTTGATCTGTTGATGTGGTAAGTTATACATCTCTTTTTTTATTATAGTTGATTTATGATGTTACATTAGTTTCAGGTGCACAATATAGTGATTCAGTATTTTTATAGATTATATGCCATTTAACTTTATTATAAAATATTGGTTATATTCCCTGTGCTTATCTTATTTATTTTATACATAGTAGTTTGTAACTTTTACAAACTTTCCTTTCCCCTATCTTGCCCCTCCCCCAAGCCCTCTACCCACTGATAACCACTAGTTTGTTCTTTGCATCTGTGAGTCTATTTCTGTTTTATTATATTCATTCATTTTATTTTTTAGATTCTCCTCATAAATGATAACATACAGGATTTGTCTTTGTCTGACTTACTCCACTAAGCATAATACCCTTCAGGTCCATGCCTTATGTGCAAATGGCAAAATTTCATTCTTTTTTATGGCTGAGTAATATTCCATTGTATTTTCATACACTACATCGCCTTTATCTACTCATCTATTGATGGACACTTAAGTTGCTTCCAGTATCTTGGCTGTTGTAAATAATGCTGTTACTAACATTGGGGTGCACTATCTTTTCAAATTATAGTGTCTTCGTTTTCTTCAGATATATACTCAGGAGTGGAACTACTGGATCATATGGTAGGTCTATTTTCAATTTTTTTAGGAACTTCCATCCTGTTTCCATAATGGCTGAACCAATTTATATTCCCACCAACAGTGTACTAGAGTTTCCTTTTCTCCACATCCTCACCGACATTTATTACTTGTTGTCTTTTTGATGATAGCCATTCTGACAGGTGTGAGGTGCAATCTCACTGTGGTTTTGATTTGCATTTCCCTGATGATTAGTGATGTTAAACATCTTTTTATGTGCCTGTTGGCCATCTGTATGTCTTCTTTGGGAAAATGTCTACTCAGGTCGTCTGTCCACTTTTTTAATAGAATTATTTGTTTTTTTGATATTGAGTTGTGTGAGCCCTTTATATATTTTGGATAATGATCCCTTATTAGACATATCATTTGCAAATATCTTCTCCCATTCAGTAGGTTGTCTTTTTGTTTTGCTGATGATTTCTTTCACTGTGCAATAGCTTTTAAGTTTAATTAAGTCTTGTTTGTTTATTTTTGCTTTTGTTTTCATTGCCTTAGGAGACAGATCTAAAAAAAATGTTGCTATGATTTATGTCAAAAGGTGTTCTGCCTCTATTTTCTTCTAGGAGTTTTATGGCTTTTGGTCTTACAATTAAGTTGTTAATCCATTTTGAGTTTATTTTTGTATACAGTGTGAGAAAAATGTTTTAATTTCATTCTTTTATACATGGCTGTGCTGTTTTCCCAACACCACTATTGAAGAGACTGTCTTTTCTCCATTGTGTATTTTTGTTTCCTTTATCATAGATTAATTGACTTTAAGTGCATAGGTTTATTTCTGGGTTCTCTATTCTGTTCCACTGATTTATGTATCTGTTTTTGTGCCAGTACCATACTTTTTTTTTTTAAATTACTGTACCTTCATAATATAGTCCGAAGTTAGGGAGCAAGATACCTGAAGCTTTTTTCTTTTTTCTCAAGATTGCCTTGGCCATTTAGGGTCTTTGTAGTTCCATACAAATTTTAAAATTATTTGTTCTAGTTCTGTGAAAAATGTCATGGGTACTTTTAGGGGTTGCATTAAATCTGTAGATTGCTTTGGATAGTAGGGACATTTTAACAATATTAATTCTTCCAATCCATGAACACAGGGTATCTTTCCATTTATTTGTATCATCCTTAATTTCCCTCATATTTTCTCATAGTTTTCAGAGTATGGGCTTTTTTTTCACCTCCATGGTTAAGTTTATATATTTCTAATGCAAAAATCACCTCGCATTCCTGAGGTAAATCCAATTTGGTCAATTCTGTATTCTCTTTTTATATATGACTAGATTATTTTAGATTGTTTTATCTATTTTCATGAGTGGACAGGCCTGCCATTTTCTTTCCTTACATTGTTTTTGCCTGGTTTTCTACCATGACTTGAGGGGGTTGTTTTCTTTTTTCTTTTTCTCTTTTTTTCTTTTTTAACGTCTAGAAGAGTTTGTATAAGACTGGCATGATCTGTTCCTTGAAAGTTTGACAGAATTTGACTGTAAAACCATCTAGGATTGATCGGATAAAGAAGTTGCGGTATATTTACACAATGGAGTACTACTCAGAGATAAAAAAGAATAAAATAATGCCATTTGCAGCAACATGGATGGACCTGGAGATCATCATTCTATGTGAAGTAAGCCAGAAAGAGAAAGAAAAATATCATATGATATTCATGTGTGGAATCTGAAAAAAAAGAAAAAGAAAAAAAGAGGACACTAATGAACTCATCTACAGAACAGAAACAGACTTGGCAGACTTAGTAAACAACCTTTTTGCTACTGGGGGAAAGAGGGTGGGAAGGGATAAACTTGGGAGTTTGAGATTTGCAAATGTTAGCCACTATATATAAAAATAGATAAAAAACAAATTTCTTCTGTAGAGCACAGGGAACTATATTCAATATCTTGTAATAACCTTTAATGAAAAAAGAATATGAAAACAAATGTATGTATATATGTGTATGACTGGGATGTTACGCTGTACACTAGAAATTGACACACTGTAACTGACTATACTTCAATTAAAAAATTGAAAAACAAAGTTAATCCTTTCATTTTAGACCTTGTTCAAGAACTTTCTAAAAGATAAGTCTACCTTCTTAATTTTTAAGTTCACTTTTTCTTCAGCAATTCTGGATCTTGCAGTCTCCGAGTCATCTTTATAACTAGTTCTCACTGTGCAGGGCTGAACGAAAGAAGGCAGAATTTAGACCAGCTGGACATATTCTCATAATTCCTTTTTAAACTGATCTGTAATATCAACATTTCCTTGTAATCTGTTTCTTTCTTTGAAAAGTGGCATGTAGACAATTTTTATTTAATTGATGATCATCTCACCATAGTTAAAAAGTTAAAAATAGATTCAAGAAGTGTTTGAATCAATTCATGATATCCATGGGCTACGAAGGGAAGCTATAGGTGTTTGAGATATGTCCCTAACTATCTGAGTTGATGTTAGAGAGAGTGACCACCATCTCTCACAAATCATTTGATTTTTTCCAATCATTCATTTATTTACTCTTTCAAGAATCTACTATGTGCCAAGCAGAATGATATATCCTGGTGACACAAAGATGTAAAAGTCTTATCCTCAGGTGACTCACAGTCCACTTGGGGCCTGGCCATTAATGACAAATCTCAGAAATATTAAGCCATCCATACACAAAAATTAAAAAAAAATCAATACTAAGGATAGCTAACTTTCACTAAGCATTTATTATACACTAAGTAATTAACATACATGATCTCATTTAATCCCCACAACTACTGCATGGGGCAGGAATTAATCACTAAGGCTTAGACGGCTTAGACAGGCTAAGTACCTTCTCTGAAATGACATAGGTAGGAAGTAATAGAAATGGGATTTAGGCTCAGGCAACCAACTTCCAGAGCCCTCAACCTTCTGAGAATGAGAAAAGTTGCTCTTGCTAATCTCTTGATAAGGACACCAGATAAAGTAAAACATTAATGGAATAAAGGAATTAACCATGAGGAAAGCAGAGGCAAATTGGGAAGATTTCAAACTATGAACCATACACACACTTTACCCACAAAGAGGAACTACAAGCAACTTATGGGATAATGTATTATTTATAAGCAAACAGGAAGTTCCTGGAAGAATCATTAGCAGGGACACAAGATAGAAAGCTGGTTTCCTGCATTGTAAAGCTCTTCTAAACAGTGCTAGCCTCAGAGGGGAAGGGTATAGCTCTAGTGGTAGAGCACATGCATACACGAGGTCCTGGGTTCAATCCCCAGTACCTCCTCTAAAAATAAATAAATCTAATTACAACCCCCCACCAAGATAAAAATAAATAATACAATAATAAACAGTGCTAGCCTCTGAGTATTTTAAATAAAGACAGCAGGTACCCTCAAAGTACTCTGAGCTCTGTGCCATTAAAGATACAGTACTTTCTGGGTACAGTCACTGAAGGGAGAAAAGGACATAGTCCAGCCAGATTTATCCATGGCCAAAGAGAAATAAAAAGAGCCTCTCTCTCACAGATTCAGTTTGAGAACCCACTGGGAAGGACTCTGATTGGTGGCCTGGAGAGCTATGACTGCTTCACCTGGGTTATGGACCATGCTGGGACCAGGAAAGTAGAGGTGTTACTAGAGAAAGGGGATGCTGGACAGATCAGGAACAGACTCTACAGGTATCACTGTCATCAATTCATTCAACAAATATCTATTGAAAATCTAGGATACAGTGGGACACAGAAGTGAGTAAGACAAATTCGTAATCCCAGGGCTTAATGCCTAATGTTCAATGCAGATAGAAAAGATATCAAGTAGCTTACAGTTTAGGTGAGAAGACAAAATGATTACACAGTAAAGCAATGGTGAACAATTCTATATGGTATATAATTAAGCACTAAATTGTGCAGTGCAGATCACAAGCGATGTGGTTGTTCTAAGGAGAGGAAAATCAATACAGTAGTCACAAACCTGAATTAGGGCTTAAAGGATGGGGAGGGTTTGGCTGGAAGAGGATAGCGGAAGGAATTCAAAGGAAAGAAGAGGGAATTCAGGGGAAAAGAGTACAAGTGGAGGAACAGAGACAAAAGGATAGTCAGTGAGGAGACTGATTTGAGGAAAGCAGTGTGTATGTAGTAGGTGACAGAGCTCATACACCAAACAGCAAGGCTGGTGACCCTCCCCCCCCCATCAGAAAAATGTCAGTGGTCCATGATGCTGGAACAATCCACATGTCAGAATCTGATGGGAAATACATTGTTGGTTACCAACCCCTGACATCATTAGGGGGTGAAGGGAAGAGTGAGGTTTTCAATAGTATAAGAATAGTGGGCACCTCCACGTGTACAGAACCTTGGAGAAGGCCAATGTGGCCAGAAGGAACTGCTGGAGAGTGATCTGTAACTTGAATGTTGGACAAATTAAAACCTTTATTTTATTGATTACATTTTTAAGGAGTTTATTTAAAAAGTTTAAAAAAATTGAAGTATAGTTGATTCACATTTCAGGTGTGCAGCAAAGTGATTCAGTTATGCATATGTATTCTTTTTCAGATTCTTTTCCATTATAGGTTATTACAAGACATTGAATATAGTTCCCTGTGCTATACAGTTTGTCTATTTTATATATAGTAGTGTGTATCTGTTAATCCCAAATTCCAAATTTACCCCTCTCCCTTTTCTCCGTTGGTGACTGTAAGTTTGTTTTCTATGTCTGAGTCTATTTCTGTTTTGTAAATAAGTTCATTTGTATCATTTCTTTTAGATGTCACATCTAAGTGATAAGAAACCTTTAAAACTCCATAATTTGGGAATGTCTACTTGACTTCGTGATGAAAATCTTTTCATAAATTCCCATTGCTTTAGAATGCAACCCAAATGTCTTAGAACTAGGGCATAGATGGCCTTTCTTGATCTAACCCTTGCCTGCCTTTATAGCCTCACTTTTGCTGCTAGGCTCCTGTCATAGGGAACCATGGGCATGTCTCTGAAAGTTGATTTATCTGGCTTTCTCATGCCTCTGGGTCTCCTTTTTGAGTGCCCTTTTCCTCTTCCTCCAGTTGGTTAGTTCCTATTTGTTCTTCAAGACTCAGTTTGAGTATTTTCTCTTCTAGAAGGTGTAGGATTATTGATGACTTACGTAGGATTTATTGGCAGGGACTTGGGTGCCAGTGATCACTGGGTGGGGGTAGGCAGGCTTGGGACCTCAGGGCCGGGAAGCTGGTGATTGAGAACCTATTCTGAGGAAGTGGGGAAGATACAGGAGGCGGGGCACATGTAAACCAAATCTATAATCCTCTGGCACATGCTCCATTGTTCCATCAAACTTCACTTACAAAACACAAATTCAAAGATAAAATTATTAAGAACTCCGAGAAAGTAACCAAAGAGCATTCAATCCTAAGTATAGGGCCTTTCTGAATACAAGGCCCCGTGTGACTGCACTGGTCATAAGCCCGTGAAGACAGCCCTACAGAGAAGTCTGTTCATACAGCATTGGTTTTACTAGAAAATGTAATAAACCAAACTGTTCATCAATAAGCAATTAAATAAAGAAACTGGTCCAACCACACAGTAAAAAAGATCATGCAGCCAGCAGAAAATGAGACAGGTCTATAGATACTAACACAGACAGCTGTCCAACATACAAAGAGGATTATAGAATATTATGTATGTCATGATCTTGTTAAAATACTTCTATCTCTTTATCGCTCTCTCAATCTCTCTCTCTGTCTAATGGGACATTAAGAGGGATACCCCAATATCTTAAAAGCGATTAAAAAAACACAGATGAACTTATATATAAAACACAAACAGACTCACAGAGATAGAAAACAAAATTATGGTTACCAGGGGAGAAGGGAGTGGGAGGGGATAAATTGGGAGTTCGAGATTTGCAGACACTGACTGGTATACATAAAATAGATAAACAAGTTTATACTCTATAGCACAGGGAACTATATTCAATATCTTGTAGTAGCTTAAGGTAAAAAAGAATATGAAAATGAATACATGTGTATTCATGTATGACTGAAGCATTGTGCTGTCCACCAGAAATTGACACAACATTGTCAACTGACTATATTTAAATAAAAAAAAGTGATTAGAGGAGGAAGGAATTTTTACTTTTTTATATCTATAATATTACATGAACATACATTGTTTCTGAAATTAAAAATATGATTAAAAAATTCAACACTTCACACCTAGAAACACCTGTCTGAACCACAGTGAAGTATGTTGGCTTCATTTCATTTCATGACATAAAAATGCCATGGAAAATAATCTTCCTAACCTGTAAAAGACTGCTCATTAAAACCTCTGCCATTCTTTTTACCTTTTCCTTTAATTCTTACCATCGCTGCTGGGCTCTTCAACAGGGGATGCTGAGTCCATACAGCCAAGGACTCCCTTTGTGATCTCAACCACCTGAAGCCTCCTGACCCTGACTAGGTCTGTATCTTTCAGTCCTTCCTCCAATTGTTTGACCACCTCTTTTCCAGGCTGTGAAGTCAGAACAGTAATCTGGAAATAAATCAAAGAATCACATGGCTACTTTTCCTGATGTACAGAGTGAAGGACAGAAACCCTGCAGAAATCTGTGGTAGTGGCTATTGTCTTTACGGCAAAGAAGAGGATTTGATCGTAACTTGCAAATCAAATTTCATTTGACAGATTCTGGTGGGAGAGGTCTGGTGGGCAGACCATCACAGGACCCTTCCAAACAGGCTGAGCCTACCCCAGAAAGTTACCAGTGAGAGGCCATCAGTGTATTTTAGTATTTTTAGGGTTGAATGAATCACTTGCAGTATTTCTCCTGCTTAAAGTGCTTTGATTTCACTAGGAAACAAAGGAAATAGAGTCCTTAAATTCCACTCACTAAGTATCAGAGATCCTATATGCTGTTTTCTCACGGTGGTGCCTCCATGTAGATTTCTCTCCTTGCTCAACCAGGATCCAGGTTGAACTCGAAACTCCGGAAGGCAAGTATTAAATATAAGCAATTCTCTTTTGTACTTAGACACTTCTAATTGATGAAGAAGGATGCAAATGAAAGCATAATTCTTTAAACTCATTTGTTTGATGCCTGATGTTATCAGAACTCAGAGTCAGTCATGCACCCAATGGAGTATCTGTCATGACCTTCAATGTGTATCAAACAGAGAACAGGATAAGGATGACTAACAATGAAGGATCTAGATGGACTGATGGGAAGACGGCTTAGAGTCCTGAGGGCAGCATCTCTTACCTCCAGGGAAGTGTAGGTCAGAGCTGCACCCGTGGTCACGTGTCTGCTGTACTGTTTGAGCTGCTGGAGCCCATCCTCTACTGCCAGCTGCAGAGAAATGCCTTGTGGTCTGAAACAACCTTCTCTTTGCAATAAGCGGAGTTCTGAGATGCAGGCCTGCAGCCTCGCAAAGTTCCCTTTCACTTGCTGCAGAGAAAATACCAACCAAAGATGCAAATCTTTAGTGACCTAGGTTTCAGATTAACTGTCTAACTTCATGATCAATTACTCCTCAGGAGTACTTTTGCCTCCCTGAAAATCTGTTTATTTGACCAAGATCTACAGAATGCCTATTATGTTTTAGGCACTAGACCAGAGGAAGGAAAATTTGCAGTCAAAGGCTTTGATTATGTGGAGTTACTAGAAAAAGGAAAGAACGTGTTTTACATATTTACTCACCCAAAGGAAGGTTCAGTTGTGACTGTTAGTTTTTGTTTTTTTCAAATTGGATAACTCATTTTTAATTTAAAGACACAGGTTAAAAGTGGAAGAATAGGGAAATATATCCTGTGCAAATACAAACAAAAAGCAAGCTGGAGTCACTATATTAATATCAGACAATGTAAACTTAAGAACAAGGAATATTACAAAAGTTAGAGAGGGACATTTTTTGAACACAATTAAAAATTTTTTTTGTATTTTTTGGGGGGGTAATTAGGTCTTATTTATTTATCTTTGATAGAGGTACTGGGGATTGAACCCAGGGCCTTACGTATGTTAGGCATGCACTCTACCACTGAGCTATACCCTCCCCCACTCCATTTAGTTGTGACTGCTTAATTTTACTTTGGGGTAGTTTAGGCAAATTGGAGCCCTAGCAGCATTGCTCTTAAACATTATCTTCATTTCTTAGTCAGTCTAGGCACTGGGAGCTTCTCTATTCAAGAGTGATGTTTTGCCAGAAATGGTTAATCGTTTTAGAACTGATAAGGTCCAACCTAATCTACTCCTCAGGATCAGTCACTCCAGTAAAGAAGAGATGCTTGGCTTAGTCTGCAGTCAGGTCAAGGAAACAACATGTAAACCTCCTGGTTCTCCTCACCCTCCTCCACAAAAACTTGTTTTCAGTAAGTAATCTGATTTAATTAGACTCTAGATCAATGTTACATTTCCTAAGCATATATGTATTTTGAATAAGTGTCGAGTTAAAATTTCTGACATTATTTGAATAACATATGTATATTACATATATATATCTTTAAGATGTTTAAAGAAATAAAAGAGGGTATCAAAACCATGAACAAAGAATTAAAAAGCTATCAAAAAAGGACCAGAAAGATTTGAAAATGATCAAAGAGAATTTCTAGAAATTAAAATATAGCAATTAAAAAAACTTCAATGGGTTAACTGATAGATTAAACACCACTAAAAAGACAATTATTGAACTGGGGAATAAAACTAAAAAAGTACCATAGAACACAGCCCAGAGAGCCAAAGATACAGAAAATACAAACAAACATGTTAAGAGAAACGGAGGAAAAAGTGAGATCTAATATTTGTTTAATTAGTTCCCCATTTTAGAAAGCTCTGGTTGACCTAAATCAGTTCCCAGACTTCAGCCAACTTACAGACCCAGAAAACCTTGAATGAAGGGGATGTGGGGCTCCCTTGGGGAAGGACCCCAGTACATTACCAAAAATTTACGCTGTTAGTCTTTCTCCCAGCCTTCCCCAAAGGGACCTACAGCCTTTTACCAGGGTAACTATATATCGAGGAAAAGGGAATGATCAGACCTTGCAGGGTCTATGGGACACTGGCTCTGAACTGACACTAATTCCAGGAGATCCCAAACATTATTGCCCACTAGTCAGGGTAGGGGGCTAATGGAGGTCAGATTTAGACCCCTGATCTAATCAACGAAGGTTTAGATCAGGTCCAGTTGTTCCCCAAATGCACCCTGTGGCCATTTCCTCAGTTTTAGAATGCAAAATTGGAATAGACATACCTAACAGCTAGCAGAATCCCCACACTGGTTTCCTGACCCGTGGAGTGAGGGCAATTACGGTGGGAAAGGCCAAGTGGAAGCTCCTAGAACTGCCTCCACTTGGGAAAATAATAAAAGTAACAGTGCCTTCCTGGAGGAATTGCAGAAATCAGTACCACCATCAAGGACTTGAGAGATGCAGGTGTGGTGATTTCTACCACACCCCCCTTTAACTCACCTATCTGGCCTGTGCAGAAGACAGAAGGATCTTGGAGACTGACAGTGGATTATTACACTAGGTGGTGACTCCAACTGCAGTTGCTGTACCAGATGTGGCTTCATTGCTTGAGCAAATTAACACATCTCCCAGTACCTGGTATGCAGTTGTGGATCTGGAAAATGCTTCTCCATTCCTGTCTATAACACCCCACAGAAGCAGTTTGCTTTCAGCTTCAAGGCCAGCAATACACCCTCACTGTCCTACCTCAGGGGCATATCAGTTCTCCATAATTCAGTTCACAGGGAGTTTGATTGCCGCTCCCTTCCATACGCTATCACACTGGTCTATTACATTAATGACATGGTGATTGGACCTAGTGAGCAAACTACTTTAGCAACTACTTTAGACTTACTGGCAAGACATTTGCATGCCAGAGGGTAGGAAACCAACTGGACTAAAATTCAGGAGCCTTCTACTTCAGTGAAATTTCTAGGGGTCCATTGGTATGGGGCATATTCAGATATTCCATCTAAGGTGATGAATAAGTCTGTTGCTTTTGGAGTAGAAAAGAGAGATCTAGAGGTCAAGTTTCTTTTTAAACAGAAGTTCAACATCATTCTACTTTTAGCTCGTCCTTCATTCTTACCTCTACAAGTTGATTTTGCCAATCCTAAGCCTTTTGAGAACCAGGTGGTTTAAATTGCTTTCTTCCTTGGGTTTCCCCAGTATTGACTTGAGATTTAGCATTCTTGGGACTGTTAAATCAATGATTACTTTTCACCTGTATTATAGCTTCCAAAATTTCATTTTTTTAAAAAAAAATTTATTTTTATTTATTTTTTTGGTGGGGGGAGGTAATTCAGTTTATTTACTTATTTTTAGAGGGGGTACTGGGGATTGAACCCAAGACCCTGTGCATGCTAAGCATGTGCTCTACCACTTGAGCTATACCCTCCCTGCTCAAACTTTCATTCTGATTTTTTCTCCTCTTATTCAGCAAGCATTCAGAATTCAAAATTCAGAGGTTACATGTTATGTAGAAAAAGTCACCTTTCTATTCTAATTCTTCAGCTAACTGGTAGGTTCCTAGAGGCAATCGATATTACTAGTTTCTTAGGTATCTTTCCAGAGGTATTTCTTTATGTGAAAGAAAATATAAATAGTAAACTTTATCTTTCTTCTTACCAAAATAGAAGAGATTATGATACTCTCTTCTTGATTTTTTGCATAGTATATTGGGCAATTATTTCACTCAATAGATAAAAAGCATTGGTTTTTATGGCTACATAGTATTCCATGAAGAGATGGAACGTAAGTTTATTTAACCAATTCCCTTTTGATTGATAGCAGGTTACTTCCAATCTTTTGCTACTGCAAACAATGCTGAAACAAATAACCTTAAATCATTTTTGCACATATGAAAACATATCTGTAGGATAAATTTCTAAAAGCAGACTTGCTAGGTTAAAGGGTGTGTAAATTTTGATACTGTCACCAAGTTGCCCACTATAGAAGGTGTCAATTTCATTGTGCAGTTGATTCTATCCATGGAAGATTTTTGTTTTTAATTTTTCAGTTCTAAAATTTCTATTTTGTTTTTCTTTACACTTCTATTTCTTTGATGAGACCTTATATTTTTCCATTTGTTCTAAGCATGTTTATAACTGTTTGCTGGAGCATTTTTATGATGGCTGCTTCAAAATCCTTTTCAGGTAATTCTAACATCTGTGTCTGTGTTGTCTTTTCATTCAAGTTGAGATTTTCCTGGTTCTTAATAATCATAAGTGTTTTTTTTTAAATTGTATTCTAGACATTTTGGGTATTATGCTATAAGACTCTGGATCTTGTTTAAATCTTACGCTTTAGCAGGCCTAGTTTAACACTGTGCCAGAGGGGGAAGTAAGGTTTCCACATAATTATGCCCAGGTCGGGGTGTGCCTCTATTTGACTTCTGATTATATCCCAGGAGGGAGGGTACGCTGTTACTTCTGGGTGGGGATGGAAGTTCAAGTTTTTCATATGGGGCCCATTGACACCCTGGGAGTAGGGAAGCTTTATTACCACCAGGATTTCCAGTAGGAAAAAAGTCCTAACAGTCCTAGCTTTTCACTAGAACTTCACTGACATCACCCTGCCTTGGAGGTAAAAAGGTGCCTACCTCACTGCCACTCCCCACATGGCCTCCACTCTGCCTCCTCCGACATTACCTTAAAAAGGAGGTGGGGGTGAGAGATACCTTGTTATGTTGGATGGGGTGCGGGGAGTCCAGGCCTCCGCACAGCTTCCATGGACACTATGAGGGAGGAGGTCACGTGCACACTAGGTAGGAATCAAAGGTCTGGCTCTCTGTAAGTCCTTTCTGACTATCCCAGCAGCAAGGCTGCTTCAGGAAGAGGATGTACCAGGACCTCTGAAGTCTTTCCCATCTCTGTGACTCTGAACGTGGTAAAGGGGGAGAGTGAAGATTTACATTAGTTTGAGGAAGAAAAGCAACAGCTGTCTACATGTGAGGGAGCTTTGCAAAAGCATTGGGCCCCGGCCCAGCCTTTGCTTTCTGAAACCCTACGAGGAGTTTCACTTGAGTCCTGCGTGCAACTGTAGAAAAAATATTTTAATGTTGCTGCACAGTTAGGGCTTTCTGAGAGAAAAAAAAATCTCAAACTGGGTTAAAGGACAAGTCTTGGAAATTAAAGGGTGATTGAATAGCCAGAGACCTCTGAAGAAATTTAAGAGATTTATTTCCCTGTGTTTGCATTTCAAAGGGGGACGGAAGAGGTCAGTTCCTTACATTCCAAAAGACTGTAAATGCCAAGGTTTCTTCCACTCTCTCAGGAGTGGAGGGGATAATATGTGGCCGATTCAAACTCCCGTATTAGTAATTTTGGGGTTCCTCTTCTGCAGTAATCCCCCCCCCAATATATAGGATGACATCAGGCTCTCATTGTGGTGCCTGTGGGGTATTGGAGATGGGGAACGGGCACAGTTATTGCTGTAAGAAATCTCTCAAGAAACTGCTGCTCCAGAAACCTCACGTCTGCTTTCAGGAGAATATGAACAAATACAGATATACTCACCACAAAGGGGAGGATGCACTCATGCTGATTTTGTACCATGTATAAGCTGAAGAGGGACATGCGGCTGGGGCCTACCAAGCTGCAGGCCAGTGAGAAGAAGTTCTGCAGAGCCTCACAGAGGTTGGAACAGACGTCAGCCCAGGATGGGAGAGTGATGTGCACGATGAGAAGCCTTGGAGGTTGCTGGTAAATCTGCATGCAATGAGAGGGCCCTTTGCCAGTAGTTTGCCCATGATACATGGCAGCCCACCAGATGTGGAATTGTAGCCACACCTGGATATTCTCTACACCTACAGGGTAGAAAAGAGAAATCGCTGGCTTTCATAAACCTGAATTACATTATATACTCTGTTGAAACAATGAACACAGGTCTAGGTGACTAAGTCTAGAAAGCTTCTCTAGGTACTAATGCAAGCTTCTCTAGGCTATTCCATCCCCCCCCCACTTTTCTTTCTTTTTTTTTATTGAGTTATAGTCAGTTTACAATGTTGTGTCAATTTCTGGTGGACAGCACAATTTTTGTCATACATGAATATACATATATTCATTTTCATATTCTTTTTCACCGTGAGCTACAAGATCTTTAATATATTTCCCTATGCTATACAGCATAAACTTGTTTATCTATTCTATATATACCTTTCAGTATCTACAAATCTCAAACTCCCAGTCTATTCCTTCCCACCCGCCTCCCCACTGGCAACCACAAGTCTGTATGTCTCTATATCTATGAGTCTGTTTCTGTTTTATATTTAAGTTCATTTGTCTTCTTTTGTTTTTTCAGGTTGCACATATAAGCGATCTCATATGGTATTTTTCTTTCTATATTTGGCTTACTTCACTTAGAATGACATTCTCCAGGGACATCCATATTGCTGCAAATGGCATTATGTTGTCATTTTTAATGGCTGAATAGTATTCCATTGTATAAATATACCACAACTTCTTTATCCGGTCATCTGCTGATAGGCATTTAGGCTGTTTCCATGTCTTGGCTATTGTACATAGTGCTGCTATGAATACTGAGGTGCAGGTGTCATTTTGAAGTAGGGTTCCTTCCAGATATATGCCCAGGAGCGGGATTACTGGGTCACATGGTAAGTCTATTTTTAGTCTAGGCTATCCCATCTCAACAGCTCCCAAGGGACCTAGATGTTTGCCTATAATGTAAGGCTGAGAATGCTTAGAGATGTTGAATGGAACTAATCAAAAACTCAAATTTCAGTCTCAAAGAAAGCTATCTGCCTTTATAGAATCTGATCTTTATTAGCATTTATTGTACTGTATTGTAATTTGTTTCTAAGACTGCCTCTGCCACTGTACTGTGAGCTTCCCAAGGATGGAGGACCTGTCTTGTCAACTGTATTTATCAGAGCTTAGCACAGTGTTTATTTGGGACATAGTAATTCTTTTTTTTTTTTTTATTAATAGACTTTATTTTTTAGAGCAGTTTCAGGTTCACAGCAGAACTGAGCAGAAAATACAGAGTTCCCACGTATCACTCCCCACCCACACATATATACTCCCTTAGCCTCAACATCCCTCATCAGTGTGGCATATTTGGTACAATCGATGAACCAACATGGGCACATTATTATCAACCGAAGTCCATAATTTACATTAGGGTTCACTCTTGATGTTGTACATTCTATGGATTTTGACAAATGCATAATGACATATAGCCACCACTATAGTATCACGCAGAATAATTTCATTGCCCTAAAAATCCCTTGTGCTACATTTATTTATTCCTCCCTCCCTCCCTCCCTCTCCCCAAATCCCTGGAAACCATGATCTTTTTATTGTTTCTGTAGCTGTCCCCTTCCCAGAATGTCATTTGGTTGAAACCATACAGTTTGTCGCCTTTTCAGACTGGCTTCTTTCATTTACTAATATGTCTTTTAAGTTTCTTCCACGTCTTTCATGGCTTGATAGCTCATTTCTTTTTTTATAACTGCACACGTTTTTAAATTTACATATATATGGTGCATAGTAATTCTTAAAAATGAAAATATAACCACATTTTCCCCTTTCAGGACCCATTCAAGACCCATTCCTCACTTCAAGCTTTTCAGTGAAACAAAACCAAATATACCATTCATTTCAGTGCATTTGCTCATGCTGTCTTCTCTACCTCTGACACCCTTGCCTTCTTTGTTTACTGCCTACTTACACTTATCCCCAGGGCTCAGATTTTGGAAAGGAGAACAAATGGGAACACAGAACAAGCATCAGCAGTGAGACGGGAACACCGTTACAGACGCCCAAACATGGAAAGGGTTACAAGAGGACATAATGAACAGCTTTATACCAGTAAGTTTAATAAAATGGACAAATTGCTAGAAAAAAGATATTTAACCAATACTAAATCAAAAAGAAGATTAAAATACCTAAATAGTCTCTAACCACTGAAAACATTTAATTGGTAGTCAAATATGTTCCCCAAAAGTATCTGTAGGGCTACGTGATTCCACTGATGAGTTTCATGCTACTCTCAAAGATCAAGAATTTCAATCTTCAACAAATTCTTTCAGAAAATAGGAGAGGGCACAAGACTCATTTAATTTTTACTAGTTTAGCATAACCTTTGATACCAAAATCAGATAAAAGTATTACAATAAAAAATTATAGGACAGTCTCATTTATGAATTGAGATGTAAAAATCCTAAAGAAAGTATAAGCAAATTGAAAAACAGCAATATTATAAAAAGAATAACACATCATGACCAACTTGGGTTTATCTCAAGAACATAAGGTTGACATGGCTTTAGAGACCGTCACTGTAATTCATCACGTTAAAAAATCATATGATCAAAAATGGAGAAAAACTCAACATTTATGCCTGATAAAGAAACAATCTTAATATATTAGGAAGAGATGGTAGATATAATCTGATCAAATATGTTTACAAAAGTCTAGAGCAAATATCATTTTTAATGGTGATGCTGAAAGTTTTCCATCCAAGACAAGAGCCCACTATCGTCACTTCTAATCTACACAGTAGTGCAGTTAGCGATAAGGCAAGAAATAAAAAGAAAACAAAAGGGGTTACAATAGAAGAAATGAAACTGTCGTGCAGATGATATGATATTTATATAGAAAATCTAAAAGAACATATAGTTTTATAATTTTCCCCAAGGCTCTCCTTATCTTTCACTAAATTTTATTTTTAGAGATCTGCTATTTTTTAAATGCTTAATGGCATCTTTTTACATTTCATTTTTTGTTTTGTTGCTAAAGCATAGAAATAAAATTGATTTTTATATAATGATTTTGTATTTAACAACATTGCTACACTGTCTTATTAGTTATAATAACTTATCTATAGATTCTTTTGGACTTTTTGTTCACAATCATTAATCTGTGAATAATGACATGTATTAGGATGCATGAACAAAGTCAGATCATAGCAGCAAAAAGACTATTTATTAATAGTCTTGTTCACAATTACCCTAGACTGCAAACAATGCAAATTTCAATCAACATTAGAATGGATAAATTCTGTATTCACACAGCGAGGAAAATGAATGACTAGTTACATGCAATGTGGATGGCTCTAAGAAATAGAATATTGAATAAAAGCAGCAAGACACAAAGAAATATATAGTATGATTCTATCTACATAGATTTTAAAGATAAGCAACTATATTGTTTAGGGATGTGTACATAATGCTAAAACTATTTTTCAAGAGCAAGGGGATGATTATGACAAAAATTAGTGTAGTGATTTTCTCTGAAAAGCAAGGAGGGCATGATTAGAAAGGACAAAAGGGGAGGTTGTGGGATGTCAGCAATGTTCTATTTCTTGATCTTTATTGTGGTTACAATGGGTACTCACTTTATAATTATTAAACTACGTGTTCATAGTTTATGAAATTTTCTCTAATATGTTATATTTAACAATAAAAATATTTCAAAAAGAACACTGGACAATCATACAAGAATATATTTTTTAAATTAAAAAAAAAACACAACCCCACCTCTGGGAACTGAAATGATTCTGCACAATTGTTTTTTAGCTAAAGAATTCAGGGAAAATAAAAGCTTCTTTGATCTCCCCTAGGTCCGAAAGAAAGATATTCAAGATAATTTTCAGAAACACTTCGGAACTTGGGATTTTTAAAAATGATCTAAGAGTACATAGATAGATGTGTTTCTCAAAATGAATCTGTGAAGTTATTTCCTTTCAAACTTTCCGTTTTTGGATAGTGGAAGTCAGCATTTGTTCATTCAACAGTTTTTTACTGAGCTCCAATTGTGTGCTGTGTACAGCTGAGCAAAGAAGTAAATGAATATGCTAACCTATTGGAAGTAATCTTGAACCAGAAATCCAAATCAATGAGTAATATATATTTACCAAGAAAGCACATATCATAAATACCTTTTAACTGTACTTTTAAACTAAGTGCATGAGATCATTGTAATGCTGAGTTTGAGGCTGACACACAGAGTCACATAGACAAACAGGTACCCAGACAGAGACCTTATTTGATGTAGAATGGGATTCTGTTCTCCCTGTCCATCTTCCCTCACATCTGAAACTTCTGTCATTTTAGAGTACAGGCAGTTCTAATTTTACATGCTTCCAAGATATACAAATTTCAGTTATGATAGTTCAGTTAATTAACATCACTCCCCCATCAACACAGTTCTAATTTCAGTTACCAAGGAATATTACTCATAATTACATAAAAGTGCAAGCCACAGTCAGCTCTTCAGCCCACCAGTCGCTCCATAAATAACACATGCACATCATGATCAGTGATCAATCATGTCACCTCTTTCAAAGTTTGCTGGTGACTGGTCACTGCAGAGCTCTTACTCAGTCTCTGTACAGACGGCAGAGCATATTTGTTTTAATTACCTCCTAGTGATCACTAGTTTCCTAGTGATAAAACCACACCGACGTCTTACAAAAATAGATAACTGAAAGAGGGAATTGGCCAACAAAGATGAACGTGGAGCAAAGAAACAGTAAGTGGTAACACTGAAAGTGAGAGTTGACTTTAGATGGAATCACAGAAGAAAGAGCTGACTGTGAGAACACTGACAGCAACGCTGTTTAACAGACTTTTGATGAGCAAAAGAGGAATTTAGTAAAGGTGAACTTAGCAACACAAGTGAGCAAAGTGGTTGTGACACAAAGTATAAAGCTGCCCCAGAAGAAGCGCCACTGGCAAAAACACTTCATGTTAAGGGAACTCTGGGAGATACTTTACAAAATTGAAAGTGCAAAGGATAAAATGCTGGAAGTTGATCCAGACTTTTAGAAAGGAATAGAACAATTTGGTAAAAGGCGTAAGAAAGACACCTGCTCTACAAGTTACACCATGAGACGAAAGCAAGCACAAGGGCTGCTCAAACTATTCTTGATTAATTTTTTTTACAAAGAAAACACTTTCTCAAGTTTCTAATATTTTCAATGACAGTGCACTAAACAGATACTAGTTCTACCATTTTTCATTTCCCTGTACACTTATAACTGACAGTAAGAGAGTTTTTTTTTTTTAACATTTTGACAATTTTGAGAGATTCCAAAACAAATGTAATTGTTCCCATTGACTATTAAGATGACTTTGAATGGTTTCAGCTTGCATGGTCATTTTTAGATCCCACACTTACATGCAATTCCAAGACTGTTCTTTCAATGAGATAAGAAGCAACCCTCTTCCTTATCCCCTCAAACATGATCAGTTAATGCATCTGATGCATAGTACTAAGCAGCATCTGACTATTTCTGATCCTAGATTCTCCACTTATGCCAAGAATGCTCATTTATTGGTGTCCTCCTGTAAATTGGTTAAATCTGGGCCTTGAACCCCCAAAAGGTATAGTTACTCCCTTACCCAAAACCCTTCAATGGCTTCTAAATACACTTGGAACAAAACCTGAAGTCCTTACCTTGGCTCCAAAATTCTGCACGTGTCTCCTTCCCAAACGTCCAGCCTCATGCCATGCCCTACCTGGCCAATTCCCTTCCCTACACCACCCCATCTGCCCCTGGCTTGCCTTTCAGCTCAGCAAAGGCTGTCAGCCTTTTGCTGTGGATCCTGACCCCGGATAGTCTTTGCAGAGTATTCCCTTCCTTAACCTTACTCATGCTTTAAGTATCAGACTTTAGGTCTGAAGAGGGTAGGGTCCCTTTACATGCCCCTATAACAGAGCCTATACAATGCTTTTTATCGCCCTTAGGACATTTTGCATATGATAAATGATTCAATGGTTCGCCCTCTCACAGGGCCACGTTAAAAATTTCATGGATCCTAGGGGGGAGGGGACAGCTCAAGTGATAGAGCGCATGGTTAGCATGAAAGAGGGTCAGATTTCAATCCCCAGTACCTCCTATAAAAATAAAAGTAAACGAGTAAACCTGGGGTAGAGGTTATAGCTCAGTGGTAGAGCACATGCTTAGCATGGATGAGGTCTTGGGTTCAATCCCCAGTACCTCCATTAAAAAAATAAAATAAATAAGTAAATAAACCTAATTACCCCCTCAAACAACCTTAAAAAAATACTAAATGAATAAACCTAATTACCTCCCCCAATAAAAAAAAAATCATGGATCCTAAGCACTTTTGCTTTCATGGGCCCCTTCCTCACTTAAAAGAAAAACAATTAAAAGATCTTCTTGGAGGGTGGGGCATAGCTCAGTGGTAGAGACCGTGCTTAGCTAGCATGCGCCAGGTCCTGGGTTCAATCCCCAGTTCCTCCATCAAAATAAATAAATAAATAAAATAAAATAACACCCCTCTTCCAAACACCTAAACCTTTTCTTCGACCCTAAGGATTCACTGGTTTCTTCTGACTTCACAGAAAGTTAATACATTCTCATGGGCCCCTCCTCCTCAAGTGTCCTGGCCCTCGGCAGGGCGCCCGCCCGCAGGCCCACGAGAGGCGGCGGAGGAGACACGCCTGCCCGCCCTGCCCTCAGAGACCTGGCGCAGGGCGGACCGGACCGCGCTGGACTCGGGCCTCTGGGCGTCAGTCCCGCCCCGGCAGCTGCCCCCGGGCCGCCAACACCTTCCTGAAGGCAGGCCCGACCTCCGCCCCAGCCCATCCCGCCAGGCGCTGCCCACAGCCGCCCGCCGCCCTCAGCCATTCCCCTACCTCGAGGCGTGAGAAGCGCACAGATCCCCTTTCTTCTCACAGTCAAGAGACCGGCCCCCCAGAGTGTCCAATTCTTGGCCAGCGCCTGCGCCTGCGCCAACGAAGGCGCCCCCCTCAGGCCGGGCGGCTCACTGCGGCTCAAGCCAGGGGCGCCAGGGGCGCCAGGGAAGCAGCCCTTCTTTGGATATTATATTAAAAAATTTTTTTTTCAGAGGGGTAAAGAGGTAATTAGGTTTGTTTGTTTGTTTGTTTGTTTATTTACTTAATGGAGGTGCTGGGGATTGAACCTAGGACCTCGTGCATGCAAGCGCTCTGTCACTGAACTATACCCTCCTCCTTCTTAGGTAGAGGGTTTTTAAAAAAAAAAGTATATATTTTATAATGTCATGTTTTTAAAATTGAAGTATAGTTGATGTATGATATGTTATAGGGATATAATATAGTGATTCACGATTTTTAAAAATTATACATCATTTATAGTGATTATAAAATATGGGCTCTATTCCCCATGTTGTACAACAAATCCTTGTAGCTTATTTTATACCTGATAGTTTGTACCTCTTAATCCTCCACCTCCATCCTGCCCCTCCCCCTCCCCTCTCCCCACTGGTAACCACTAACTAGTTCCTTCTCTACATCTGTGAGTGTTTCTTTTCTGATATAGTCACTAGTTGTATTTTTTCAGATTCCACATGTAAGTGAAGTAGTATTTATCTTTGTCTGACTTATTTCACTAAGCATAATGCCCTCCAAGTCCATCCGTGCTGCACACCGGAAGCTAATACAATACTTTGAATCAACTGTACTTCAATTAAAAAACAAACAAACAAAAACCAACCCATTTAAAATATGGGCAGAAGAACTGAATAGACATTTTTCCAAAAGCGGAAATGCAGGCGGCCCATAGGAACATGTAAAGTTGCTCAACATCACTAATGTCAGGGAAATGCAAATTGAAATCACAATGCGGTATCATCTCACCCTGTCAGAATGGCTATTATCAAAAAGATCACAAATAACAAATGTTGGCAAGGATGTGGAGAAAAGGGAACCCTTGTACACTGCTGGTGGGAATGTAAATTGGTGCAGCCACTATGGAGAACAATATGGAAGTTTCTCAAAAATCTAAAAATAAAACCACCATATGGCTCATATATCCACTCCTGGGTATATATGTGAGAAAAACAAAAACATTACTTCAAAAAGATACATACACTCTGCTATTAATGGCAGCATTATTTATAATTGACAAGATATGGAAGCATCCTAAGTGCCCATCAATAGATGAATGGATAAAGAAGATGCAGTATATATATATGCAATGGAACACAACTCACCCACAAAAAAGGATATTTTGCCATTTGTGGCTCTTCGTTCATTTTTTTCCTCACTTCAAAAATCAGAATTTTGTAATTGGCATAAACATTTCCATTGCATCAAAAACAACAAAATACTTAAAAATAAACTCAACCACGAAGGTTACCTATACTCTGATAATTATAAAACATTGATGAAGGAAACAGAAGATGATACAAAGAAATGGAAAGAGATCTTGTGCTCATGGATTGAAAGAACCAACACTATTAAAATGACCATATCACCAAAGCAATCTTCATAGTCCATGCAACCCCTATCAAAATATGACATTTTCCATAGAACTAGAACAAATAATTCTAAAATTTATATGGGACCATGAAAGACCCCAAATTGCTAAAGCAATCTGTTGTAGTTCTTTTTTCCCTCTTTCTTCTTTTTGTTCTTTTTTCTTATGGTTTGATGACCAGAGAAGTTCTTTAAAAGCTTTAACATATGTAAAACTGGTTTGGTGGTGCTGAATTCTTTTTGCTTTTGTTTATCTATGAGGCTTTTGATTTCTCCATCAAATCTGAACGAGAGCCTTGCTGGATAGAATATTCTCAGTTGTAAGTTTTCCCCTTTCATCACTTTATATCATGCCACTCCCTTATGGCCTGTAGAGTTTCTGCTGAAAAATCAGCTGGTAACTTTATAGGAGTTCCCTTGGATATTATTTGCTGCTTTTCTCTTGATAATTTTAGTATTTTCTCTTTATCTTTAATTTTTGTCAATTTGATTACTATGTGCCTTGGTGTGTTCCTCTTTGGGTTGATCCTGTGTGGAATTCTCTGAGCTTCCTTGATTTGAGTGACTGTTTCCTTTCTGAAGTTAGGGAAGTTTTCGGTTATTATCTCTTCAAAAATTTTCTCCAGTCATTTCTCTCTCTCTTCTCTTTCTGGGACCCCTATAATGCAAATATTAGGGTGCTTCATGCTGTCCCAGAGTTCTCTTAAACTATTCTCATTTCTTTTCATTCTTTTTTCTTTTTTCTGTTCTGCAGTAGTGATTTCCACTAATCTGTCTTCTAGCCCACTGATCCATTCTTTTGCCTCATTTAGTCTATTCTTGGTTCCTTCTAGAGTGTTATTCATTTCAGTGATTTTATTCTTCAACTCTGTTTGGGTGTTCTTTATATTTTCCAACTCTGCTAAGAACTTCCCTCTGTGCATCTGTACTCTTGAGTTCTCTGAGCATCTTGGCCATCATTACTTTAAACTCTTTCTCACATAAATTGCCTGTCTCCTCATCAGTTACTTCTTCTGGGATTTTATCCTGTGCCTTTGCCTGGGAGATATTCCTCTGCCGCCTCATATTGTCTGTCTTTCTATTTGTATTTTTAGGTAAGGTTAGTTACATTTCTTGACCTTGGAGAACTGGCCCTTCTGGGAGACGTCCTATGTGTCCCAGCAGCACACTCCTCTCTTGTCACCCAAGGGCCAGGGTCCAGCCCGTCCCAGTGTAGAGTCTGGCCTGTGTTTGTGCATTCCTTCCACAGGCTTTGGGGTTGTTATTTTCTTACTTTTGATATTTGCCCCCTGGTGGATGAGGCTGGACTAGAGGCTTATGCAGGGTTCCTGGCGGGAGGAGCTGGGGCCTGCCCACTGCTGGGTGAAGCTTGGTCCTGGACCTCTGGTGGGTAGGGCGCTGTCTAGAGGTGTTTGTGGAACGGGAGGTCTGCTGATGGGTGGGGCTGTGTTCCCACCCAGTAAGTTGTTTGGCCTGAGGCTTCCCAGCCCTTAAGCCTACAGGCTGTTGGGTGGGGCTAAGTCTTGGTGCCAATGACACAATCAAGATGTCAGCCTCCAGGAGAGCTCATGTGGATGAACACTCCGGGAATGTCCATCACCAGCTTTTATGTCCTCAGCATAAGCTACAGCCACCCCCTACATCCTCAGGAGGACTTCTAAAACAAGCAAACAGTTCTGACCCAGGTTCCTATGAAATTGTTGGGCGAGAATAGGTTCTTGCCTCGTGCAGGACAGAATTCAAGAGCAAAGCATGGCAAAGTGAAGGCAGGTTTATTTAGAGACACACACACTCCATAGGCAGGGTGTGGACACTCTGACTCAGAAGGGAAAACAGCTTAGGAGATACACACTCCATAGGCAGAATGTGGGCCACATCAGAAGGCAAGAGAGAGAGAGCGAGCGCATCCACGAGGTGCGGAGTTGTTAGGTTTTGTGGGCTTGGTTATTTCGTATACTAATGAGCAGGACGATTATTCCAACTACTCTGGGGGACGGTCAAGGTTTTCCAGGAAATGCCCCCACCCACTTTTTGACCTTACATGGTCAGCCTGGGAACTGTCACAGCATGTGTGGGTGCACCATGAGGCTCAAGGTCAACTGGAAGTCAAATCTTCTGCCATCTTGTCCTGTCCTCAATTGCTATGTAATTCCTCCAATGGCTGTGCCCTGTCCCCTTTCCTCCCACTTCAAAATCACTGACTCTGCCCTTGGACCTAGTAGATGCAAGATTCTGTGTATGCTTCCCAAGAGAACGAACTGTTTCCCCCAGTTCTGTGGGCTCCTGGGGTTAAGCCCCACTGGCCTTCAAAGCCAGATATCCCGGGGTCTCATACTCCTCCCAATGCCAGAACTCCAGGCTGGGGAGCCTGACGTGGGGCTTAGAGCTCTCACGCCTGTGGGAGGGTCTCTGCGACTCAACAAATCTTCAGCTTGTGGGTCGCCCACCCAGGGGTATGGGGCCCAATTATACCACGAGCACGCCCCTCCTGCCGTCCTGCTGTGGTTCCCTCTTTATGTTTCCAGTTGAATACACGTGAAATTCTGATGTGACAAAATTTACATTATTAATCAGTGTGGAAAGGACACACTATTCAACAAATAGTGCCGGGACAATTGATTATCCAAATGCAAAAGAAAGAAAGAGAGAAGGAAGGAGAAAGGAAGACAAACATTGGACGCTCCCATTCCTGGCACCGCAGAGGACTAAGTATCACAGAGACCGCCCCTGATGCAGCGCAGCCATAAACGCTGGATGCAACGTTTCTCACACACACACACACACACACACACACCTGTTTATTTGTGTTGTCTGAATGAACTGGTGGGAAAGGAAGGGAAAGCCTCAGAAGGGAGAGAAGATATGAAATAATGATTCCCAAGGCACAGGTGACAGCTAGAGCCAGCATTTGTGAAGCCAGCCCCTGGTGGCCTGAAACCAGGGTTTACAAGGCCATAAACAGGGGCAGGAGACAAAATCTGGGGTTGAGTAGAGAAGGTTGGCATGAAAAACTATTCCCCATACACGTAAAGCCTGGCTTCTCAAAGAGTAACTCCCCCCACAGAGTGAACTTCACACAGAAAAAGGGCCCTGCAGAGGGAAACGGTGAGGGTAGAAGCCCACCTCATCCTTAGTTCTGGCTGTAGCGGGGTGGGGGTGGGGGAATCCTCACTTATAATTCTAAATAATAAGTTTGTATTCACACAGATTTGGGGGCAGAATGTATACCATGTGAGTGGCCCAAAAATTCCAAGACAAAAATGTAAGTTAAGGTGATCCAAGTCAGTACAGCACTCCTGGAAACCTGGCCAAACTAAACATAAACTCCTCTGGGGAAAGTAGCTTAATCCTAGGAATCTAATCATTTCTAGAGCTACACCTCCAAGCACCATGAGGGCACAAAGTCACTAAACACACAAAGAAAGAAGCTGCCATAAACTATTCAAACCTGCAAAGATTACTGATGTTGGAATGTTACAGTATATAAAATGAATATGTTTCATTTATTTTTAACAACAGAAAAGGGGGTTTAAAGTATAGAGAAGGAACAAGAGAGCAGATTCCCCACAAAGTAACTGTTAGATTAGTATCCGATTTCTCAACAGCAATGATGAAAGCCAGAGGTGAAAAATACTATCTTCAACAGAATAAGAGACAATAACTGTCAACCTTTTCCAGCAAAATGATTCTTAAAAAATGAGGGTGAAATAAAGACATTTTCACACAAATAAAACTGAAGGAGTTTGCTGTTACTAGATGCTGTATTTGTGACCTGTTTCTGGATAAGAAATGATTACAACCTCAGTGGCTTAAAAGAAAACATGCACTGTCTCACGGTTTCTATGGGTTGGCAGTCTGGGTAGGTTAGCTGGGTCCTCTGCTCAGGATCTCACCAGGCTGAAATCCAGGCGTCGTTCAGGGCTGCAGTCTCACCTGGGCTCCTAGTCCTCTTCCAAGCTCACCGGTTATTGACAAAATTCTGCTCCTTGCAACCGCAGAACTGAAGCCTCGACTACCAGAGGCCCCGTGGCTGCTCCACAACGGGGCAGTGTGCTTCTTCAAGGTGAACAGGAGACTCTCTGACTTCTGAGGAAGCCTGAACCCTTTTAAAGGGCTCACCTGATTAGGTCTGGTCCACCCAAAATCGCCTTCCCTTTCATTAACTCAAAGTCAATTGATTTCTTGAGTCTTTACCTGGCCAACCTATTTAAAATTTCAACCCCAGCCCCTCATCACGGCACTCCCTCTTTCCTTTCTTGCTTCTTTTGTGTCCACAGCACTCACGCCTATGGAATCTTACAACATATTTGTGTTTATTATGCCTCTCACTCCGCTAGAATACAGACCACTTGACTTCGTGGATGCTTGTCTATTTTATCCATCACTGTAGGACACTAACATATAGAACGATGTCTTGATCAGCTGACACGCCACAAACACATACATTTATTTATTTATTTATTTATTTATTTATTTATTTATTTATTAAAAGAATTGATGGGCATTTTATTGTGGGTCAAGAGCACAGATTCATCTTCATTTTGTTACAACTGATACTTTTTTTAAATTATTGAAGTATAGTCAATTATACTGTATCAATTTCTGGCGTACAGCATAATGTCCCAGTCATGCATATATATACATATATTTGTTTTCATATTCTTTTTCACTAAAGGTTATTACAAGATATTGAATATAGTTCCCTGTGCTATATAGAAGAAATCTGTTTCTTACCCATTTTTATATATAGTGGCTATCATTTGCAAATCTCAGACTCCCAAATTTATCGCTTCTAACCCCCTTCCATCCACTTCCAGTAACCCTAAGATTGTTTACTATCTCTTAGAGTCTGTTTCTGTTATGTAGATGAGTTCATTAGTGTACCCTTTTTTCTTTTTTTTAGATTCCACATACGAGTGATATCATATAGTATTTTTCTTTCTCTTTCTAGCTTACTTCACTTAGAATGATGATCTCCAGGTCCATCCATGTTGCTGCAAATGGCTTATTTATTTAATGAATAAATTAATGAATGACACAAACCTTGGAAAGCTTTGAGGAACTCAAACACAGAAACATGTAACAGAAAGAGTTGAAGATAACTATGGTAGACATGAAAAAATATTGTTCATTCACACACACACACACACACACACACACACACACACACACACAGCCAAATGGTTCTGGCTCTCACTACATCAGCAAACCCCTTTACCAGATACATAACATAATCGCAGGAGTGCACTGCCATCGTGTTCAGGAGTCTCCGCACACTCAGGAGGAGGAGACTGTGGAGAATGTGCACACAAGGGGGCGGGGACCTTGGGAGCCACCTAGAAGTCTGTCTACCACGAATCCCCATCAAAGGAACCTCTAAAGCATATACTTCAAGATGGAAGGAAAATAATCCCAGACAGAAGATCTGAGACATAAAAAAGAAGAGCGAGCAGAGGAAATATGAAACACATGGGTAAGTCGACGCAAATATCAGCTATTGAGAATAACAAAATACCTGATTTGTGAAATTAATGAAATAATATAATTAAATTATCGGGTTACAAAAGTATACAGCTTCAAAGGGAATGATTAATGTTGAAGAATTCTAAGATCTATGTATTGTTTAAAAGAAAAATAAAGATATTGATTAAAGACACTGTTAAACTAAACATGCAGGTTAAAATTTTTAGACTAACCAATAAAGAGCAGAAATAGATGGTATACTTTCAAAACAAGAGAGGGAGGTTTAAAATGGAAAAATTACCACACCACACCCTAAGAAGCTCCTTCCCAGCCTCCTCTCCTTCACTCAGGGTCAGACTTGTCTCACAGTCTGGCTGGGTCTCCCAGCTTCTCCCAGCTTTTCCCAGCTTCTCCCAGCTTCTTCCCCATTTTCCCTCATAGCTATGTCCCCTATCAATTTATTGACATTTGCTTCTCATATGATGTCCCTGGATGAACACAAATCCCAAATTCATTTTATAAAATGAACATATCCATGACAGCAAAACCAGACAATGGCAATACAAGTAAGGGAAAGGGCAGTATAGGCCAGTCTCATTTATGAACACAGTAAAAAGTTCCAAACCAAAACACGAGCATACTAAATTTAGCAATGTATATGAAAGTAATACTCTGACCAAGTTGGTTTAAAAGCAAGTTTGGTTTAATACTAGAAAATCAATTAAGGTCTGGGAAAAGAAACAAGATTTATAATAGTTGAAAGGGAAGAAAGAAATCTGTTATTATCCCTAGATGGTGTGATGTTCTATGTGGAAAAACCAAAAGAATCTACAGATAACTTATTAGAATTAGAAACCTTAATAAAGTTGTTTGATATATGATTAATATATGAATTTTAAAATACCATGTGCAGTAGCATAAAAAGCAAGGAATTATAGTAAGACGTATGCACGATCTTTATGGATAAAATTATTTGAAATTTTATGAAGGTATTAATAAGATTTCAATAGATATAAGTACACCTTGTTCATTTTTAGGACAACACATTATCATAAAAACGTCAATCCTGCCAAGTAGATGTAGCAAAATCCCTAAAGGATTTGTTTCTGTGAAATTTGAAAAACTGATTCCAAAATTTATGTTGATGAGGGGGAGGGTACAGCTCAGTGGCAGAGAGCATGCTTAGCATGCACGAGGTCCTAGGTTCAATCCCCAGCACCACCATAAAAAACAAAACAAAACAAAACGAAAACCTGTTGATGAACAAAGACCCCAGAAAAGAAGCAGTGGGCTCTCACTCTGAGAATTCACCTGCCTTATCACATGACTCAGCATCCAGGAGCAGCTGGTCTGATACATTACCTGGGCAGTTACTGTACCAGCTGGGAGACAACACCCTGTGCAGCTGGGGTGCTGTCCTGCAGCCGTGTGGTATATGCCTTGGGCCAGAGGACACTATGTGGTGCTGCCTCCCCCAAAGCCAGGAACCCTAATAGACCACCGGAAGGACCTTTACTCCCCCGTCACCACAACACAGGGCTCGGTAGGTTTGGAGATCCTAGTGCCCAAGAGATGAACACTTCCATCTGAGAAATGGCTATAAAGTAGAAGCTGGAGCTGTCCCCAGGCTAAGCTGAGCTCTCATGCGTGGAGCCAACAGGAAGAGGAAGTGGTCATTACACCCAACAAGGTGACTGATTGTTCCTTGGAACTGACAAGCAGAACGCAAAATCCGAGTGAGGGCTGGGAGTCAGGGGGAAGGCGGCGAGTCAGGGCAGGGGTCACAGAGGTCAGTCCATCTTGTCTAGATTTGTTAGTCGGGCTGAAGTATCCCAGAGGCTTTGGGCCACGTGAGGATCTCGGGCAGCTTTAGGGGCAAGAGTTATCACACCGGAACTGCTAAAATGTTTTCCAGAAATGCCATCTAGCTCCTTTGCCAAGCTCAGGTAGAGCACTGGGACTGCACCCTGTTTGCTGTTCTGTGGAGACACGGGGGTGGGGGAGGAGGAGGAGGAATAAAAGCCAGGCAGGTTGTTGCCTGAAGGAACACACTGAGCAGCAGACCCCCTGCCCCAACCCCTTCAGGCAGAGCCAGCTCCTCCCCACCCACCTTAAAGAAGAAGCTGAGGAGCCAGAAGATGAAACGATATAACCAAGAGAATCTTCATGATCTCCGTGTACACAACGCCAGGGTCCCCAGAGTTCACAGTCACACCTGTGAGAGGGAGAGACAACCGTAGTGGAAAGCACAGTGAGAGGAGGAAAGGGTTAAACATGGCTCTAGGATGTGCAAAGAGGGGAGGGCCCTACCAGCCCTGCCCGGTGGAGGTGACCAGACACTCGAGGTGGTGCCGGAAGTCAGGGATCTGTAACTCACATGAATGGCGATATCCAAGCCAGGAAGCAGACTTAAGTATTTGAAAGTGCGGGGTGAACTTTAGGGGGAACACGATGGATGGTGTTGGTACTGGAAAATACTGGGAGAGAGGGAGTCGTGGGTGATGAGCGTCGGAAAAAGGGTTGAAGGGGAGACGTGAAGATGGGGTTGAGAGAAATAGAGGGCGCACAGATGACAAAGGGTGGAGGTTAACAGCTGGCTCGGGGGACACTGGGAATATTTCATGATCAAAACATACTGGGATGAGATGTGGACTGGGAGGAAGCCCTGGGAGTGGAGGAGCAGGGGCTGCCAGAGGCAATTACCTGTCCCTTGAAGTCTCTGGGCAAGCTCCCCAGTGAATGAGGCCAAAAGCAGTTTGCTGCAGTCATAGTTCTGGTTGAAGGTCAAAGGTCTACCAGCCCCTGTCAGGTGCTCCTCAGTCAATGTACCCTTTCTCTTGCCTGAAGGAAGACACGTTGACCACTCGGGCTGCCCCCGCCCGTTGTAGGGCCCCTGGGAGGAGAGAGGGCCACACACTCTCAGGGCAAGGCCGGGAGTTCGCGCCCACGCCCGCCCCCCGGCCTGCTTCTCCATTAACCCCCCGGGGGAGCGCGGCCCCCCGCGCAGACGCCCAGGTGAGGCGCGGGGGAGCTGGGTGTGACCGAGGCTGCGTTTCCGTTCCAGCTGCTTCCCTCACGCTTTTCCTCTTGCTTTATTTTACTTTGTCTTTTGTTTCGTTTGGGGGTTTTGTTTTTTGGTTTTTGTGGGAGTTTTTTGGTTTCTTTGCCTAAAATAAAAGTGGGGTTTTGCCTTGCTTTTCTTCCACCTGCCAGCTGGAGGTAATGTAATTGACCCTAGTTCGTATTTTTATCTCACTGAGAGCTAAGAGGGGGAAGGAGAGACAGGAAACGCTGTGAAAGCTGTCTTTCACACATTGATACATTCAGTCACTTACTTACTCATCACACAACTATCCATTAGGCCCCTGGACTATGGCAGACACAAACTACGTGCTAAGGACATATGGGTGCTAAGTTTAGGGGACAAGAAACGTATGCAGAGATACTTGGGAAAGTGGGGCTTTTAAAAAAATTTTTAATCTACCTTTAAAAACAAGGAAAGTATAATTACTCTCAAGAGAACAAGTGAAATCTTAAAAAAAGAAAAAAAAGGAGTATCTAACGCTAATCAAAAAAGAAGTCTGGATTATATAAAGTATGAAAAATACTAGCTGTCACATATGAGTTTGCCTGTTGTTTCAAAATGCTAAAACTGTCTTGAGCCTACATTTAAAGGAAGAATCACAAATGAAGAGTTGAGCGGAGGTATCTAGCCAAAACTTGTTTTAAAGCTAAGTTGATATTTCTTGGCTCTTCAAATATCAGTCCTTACCTACCAAACCTATCACTCTTTATTGCTGCCATACCAAATAATTTACAATTTGCCTGAGCATGTCTTGCCTTTCTTCCTGCCACACATTTTTTCTAAGCCATTACCTCTGACTGGGATCTTCTTTTATTCCTCATGCACCAGGCAAAACCTGCTCACCCTATAAGCTCAATTCCAATGTCTCTCCCACTAGAAAGTCTTTTCCATTTTGGAAGTAAAGCTAAGGTCTTTCCAACCATGCTTTCACAGTTCTTTGTATATCCTTCCTTGAACATATCACATGGCTCTGATTTTTTAAAAAAAACCATGACTGTTTACTTGCAAGGCAGGGATGGATGTACGTGCATAGATATAGATATGCATGTTTATATGGGTGTGTTTGTGCTTGATGCATAGGAATCATTTAATTCATGTTAGTGAAGCTAAAATAGAAGGGCGAGGGAAGGTGGAAAGTAGTAAGTTTTATAGTCAGATATTTTTAATGCTACTGAAACATAGAAAAGGGAAAAATCATTACTATATTTGGTCTAGAAAGGATGGGGAACAGAAAGATTCGCTAAGTAAATAGCATTTGCTTTCTCTGTAATGAACAAACAATTTCTTTTTTTGGTATCTACAAAGATGTAAAAGCACAAATACTCTGTTGAATCTCTTTGTTCATATTTCACTCTCATTTTTTTCTCTTTTTCCAAGTAACTTCTGCTCTAAATGAGATGGAATTTCTTTACACTTAAAACACAAACTTAATGTGTCTCTTCCTCAGGGAAGGAGTGAAGGAAGTTCTCATTAACCTTCTGATTGGTGTCACCCAGAGTGTCACACTCTCCACTTCTAGAAAGTGCCAAAGAGAGTTGGTCAGATGTCACAATGTTAAAAGAGATGATTTTTGAGATCCTCCTCAGTCATGTCTCCACATATTTCCCATAAATTTTGGAATAGTTTATGTCCATCATCAAACTAAAGAAACAAAACATGCTTGAAGCCAAATATAAATGTAAATTCAAACGATCATTGCTAAAGGACTCATATCTTTGTTTTATCGATGGTATTAAAAGACAATCTTCTTACTTATTGTTTTGAAATAAAATGTACTCTTTGTAGAAAAGGAACTTGGCAGAGTAATTAGATGAAGGAATATAAAGGTTTACCTCTCAATGTGGAAATACATATTTTAAATACCCCAACATATAATTATATATAATACCCCAATATATAATATATTTGCCATTCTAGTGAATGGTAGCCTTTGATGGTAAACTCAAGGTTCTTGCCATTTATAAAGGTTTTTTTTTTTTTAATTTTTCTTCAACATATTACTTTTTAAAGCCAATATTAGTACTTATTTTCAAGAAAATCATTTCTGCTACTAATTAATTAGCTGCTATAGAAGAAAAAGTGTTTTATTGAGTATTGATGCAGGAAAATTAGGCTTTTGGGGGCTGGAGTTTCTGATTAGGCTGCTCTACTTCAGTGTATTTAATGCAGATACCCACCAATTGCTCAGCAACCTTTCCATGGTCAACATCATAAGAGTCTTTCCTGCAGTAGGTCAGTCCTTTCTTACCTGCCCACCACTCCCTTACACCCACCTGGTAATAATGAGCCCAGTTCTTCCAAGTCATATATAATAATCACATGGGATCAGATGTCAATTTATGATAAATGCCTCAAGAAGGAGCAATCAATGATTTTACCACAAGCTTCCCACTCCTCCCCAAAATACACATTTCTCAAACTGCTCCTATTATTTCTTTTGAGGAGAAGAAAACTTTACAATTAACTAATTCAAACTATATAGTAAAGCAACCATTCTAATATGCATATTCTTTCAACCAAAGAGGTATTTGTCTGATTTGTCAAGAGAACAGTCTTGAGAGGGGAGTGCCTAATCCTAAACAGCGTCTTTTTAGTAACATCTGGGCACACAGAGAGAAGACTGCGGGGGTAAGTGAGGATAGCTCCTTGGTTCCCTTAAAATCTTATCAATATATATAAAACTAGCATTATGTATAATTTATACTTTAGGCGTTAAAAAAGGAGGAACACTTAAAATTACTAAAAAAAAAAAATGCACCCACTGCCCTCCCCCAAACTAGAAGGCCCTTATAGAAGGAAATAGAGGATAAACATGAATACATTGAGAGAGTCAGGGTAAGCGGGACTTAGGGACATGATGCATAGGTCAGGATAAAGCCTTCTCTTATTTTTCCTTTCAACCATGATATGTATAAAGGATAACCCTACCAGTTCTTTTCCATTACTTCTTTCCCTTCTCCTTACAATATTAAATATTGTAATTATAAAATATTTTTTGGAAAGAAAAGGGTGTTGGAGAATGGAAGAAAAGGGAAATGCTGCCCTCATTTGAGAAAACACAAGTGAAGGAGTAATTTATGTATTCTTAGATGTTCCTTCCTCTCTTTTCCTTACTTGTGTTCTAGTACATGCAATACAAATTACAATTATATTATGATCATGTTTTTACATTGTTTAAATATATCTAGACAGGTACGATTTCTTTCTTGTATTTAAAATGCGTTTAATACTCAACAAATATTAATTAAACATAAAATAAAATGTTTATATTTTTGAGAAATAAAAGATTAGTACATTCATTCTTCCCTCTTATTAAACATCCAAAGGAAATTGAGAGATACACATGTTTAAGATATGATTTCTACTTTCAAAAAGTCACTAATACATATCAATTATTAGAGATAGCAAGGCTCTGAAAGTGAAGGAGTTCCTCCTATTACACTTTGAAATAAAAGATATATAGTTTCACTTTTTCCTAACAACATCTCTAAATCTTCTGTAAGAACGGGCAGCTATGACACAGGATTTTGTGTGGAAGGAAATGAAACAAATGTGTGTTCAGTTGCAATTCATTTGTTTAGGAGGAGACCCATGGTGATGTATGCTTCTACTTTAACTAAGGGGTAAGAGCTGCTACCAGAAGGAGGCCTCACAGTGCAGGATTCTAGGAGATTGTTTTAGAGATG
>NC_045726.1:3170300-3187561 GCF_009834535.1 Camelus ferus
CTGGGATTCTCTGCAGAAGTCTCCATGCCAGTATTCTCCATTGTAGGAGAACAACCATCATCAATGTGTTCGCATCTCTCTTCAATCCATGCAGCCAAATTTTCTGCCAGCTTCTCTTCGTGTCTCCCATAAAGTCGACTTCTACAGGACTGGGCATGTCTAAAAGTACCTCAGGAGCCTCACCAGTAAGCTGATGACAGGCAGATCTTCCACTGTCTGACTTTTCAATTTCTAGAAACTGACCCATGATCTCAGGCCACTGGGCAGCAACAGTATCTCGAACTTACAGATGCTTCCTAAACAATAGACTTAAGCCAAGCTCCACAGAGTGTGGCAACCCCACCATGACACTGATCCACCTACCGAGCTCTGCCAAGTTACCTTGGATCCACCAGCTCATAACAAGCCTCAGTAGAACAAACCAACATTCCACCTGGAATCTAACCAGTAACTGTCATCCTCAATTGTTGCTGCATTTTTACAGTGTTGGTGAAGGGGCTGCATCAGACGACAGGTACTTAAGGTAAAAGTGATTCTCTCCATTAGCGTCCCATGATCCTTTTTTTCCTACCCTCTTTCCTTTAGTTCAGTTCTCTAAACACAGTACAAATGGAGGGAAGTGTGTCCATGATAAGTTTATGGTTTCATCCATCTTAAAACTTTCTAACAGTTAACAGTACAAAAAGACCCTACTAAAGGAAACATATGTTTGTGTAATATCCATTCACCCATAATATATATCCTGTCTGTTGATTTTCTGCTGAAAGACCCACAGTCTCAGAACATGGATCCATTTATTTCATGGGGGCTGAAATATCCAAGAAATGAAACCATTCCCAAAGTACACTTTCACTGTCTGTCTCTCTTACTCTTAGAACAGTTTTGTAGAGCTGCTTTTCTTTGTTATAGACGTATGCCATTTAATCTCTTCGTAGTGTGGAATATGCCATTCATTCTTCATGTTGGAAGACTTTTAAGAATATATCACGGAGTATGAATCCATTATATTCAAAATAGGCATTTGGGTTAGGTCACGATGTGCTCTTATGAATCAATATTTATGAATATTAATGCACGCATCTGTTTTCTGAATACAGGTATGTTGAGTACATGCAAGCACTGATACTGGGTCGATGCGTGCTGAATGATCCTTGACTATCACTTTGCATATTATCTTTTGAATTATCACGGTTCCTGTGGATATTATCAGCCAACCATACTCTTTTGGTTGTTTGTTTGTTTGTTTGATTGCTTGTTCTTAGATTTGCAAACACATTCTGCCTTGCATCTCTCTGTTTGCTTTAAACAGAGAGTCATATAAGATGATTCACTTATTATAGGGCTGAAAATCCCCTATGTTTTCCTGCTTCCCTCTCCCATCTTTAGGGTTTTGATGTCCTCCTTGCCTTCTTCTTGTTTATTGTCTGCAACTCATGGCTCTTCTTGCATTTCCAATGATGGTTTTCTTATTTCCATTTCAGTCTAGCTTCTTTTCTATTCAGGGTAGTATTCTGAATCTTTCTTTTAGGAAAAGTTTCAAACTGCCGAATTCTTTAAAGTTTCCAGGTATCTGAAATTCTCTAGCTCTGCCGTTATTAGAAATGGCGGTCTTGTTGCATAAGCTACCCTAGATTGCAGCTGTTTCTCATTCACGATTTCATCTAAGTCCTGGCACTCCTTCTTATCCTGCAATATTTCTGCCGAGATATAAGCGGAAACCCCTCTGGAGGTTCTGTTGTGACTTAGTTGCTTCCTTCTAGGTGCATTGGTAATCACTGTGTTGATCATGAACTTTGTTGATTTGAATGATAATACAGCTGCTTGTAGGTCTATTGGGATTCCACATAATTTGGATGCTGTTTGCTTACTTTTTTTGTATAGATGATTGCTTCTTCATTTTCAGCAATTTTCTGTCTGATTTTTTTCCAAATATCTTTTCAGACTGAATAATCTTTTCTTGCTTTTAACTCTGGAACTTTTATGAATCCTATTCTTTCATGCTTTGTCTTAACCCAGGATTCAACAGCAATGTTTGCGTTGGTTTTCCTTTGCATTTTCTATGTCATTTTCTGATCGAGGGATTTCAGTTCCCCTGTGTTCACAGTCATTCACGAGTCCCTCTGCATTATCTAGTCTGCTTAGGACTGACTTTAGCCCTGCTATTATCTCATCCATTGAGTTTGCTGATTTTATTTTGCTCGTCTTTAGAGGGTCTCTTCCCCTTTTCTGGAATTCTGACTTTTGTGATTCTGAGACACTGTTGTTCTTCAGTGTTTCTATCACCTCCATTTTAAATAAATGTCTGATAGTGTTTCACAGTCTAGTTGTTTGAAAGCTTTTTTTTTGAGCCTTCAACCTCTTTGGAACTAAAAATGTTACTTCCTGTTTCTTTTACTATACTTCTTTATCTCTACTGGTCAGTTAATTTCAAGTATCTAATGTAGACTTGTAGGGCTTTTTAAGTGAAAGTTTAAGTCTCTTGTGTGTACAAAGTTCCATGATATTTGTGTGAGGACAATTTTTCCTACACATTGATGCCATGTCATTTTCCTATGTGTGTTGTCTTGTATATATCTAAATGCTGGTGATGCCTTTGCTGTGATGAACACAGCATACCCTTTTCGTTTCGTATAACCTCAATTTACTACACTTATGTCACTGTACTGAAAGTTCACAGGACTGTTTCTCTTGTGGAAATGAAGCATGTAAGGCTTTTCAGCTCTGCAAGCTGTTGAATGTCATTTTGGAGTGTTTCAAAAACAGCATCATGACTGTGAGCTTGTCCTTTCTATTTCTATGGGAATGTACCAATGTTATGAGTTCGTTCCAGAGCTTCTCTGTCTACAGAAAAACCTGTGGAAACATATCTAAAGATGTCATGCATCAGGACCTGCAGTCATTATCACAGTGCCCCAGCTAGGTATCCTCCCTGAAGTACACTGTCAGTACCATTCAAAATGTAGCATTAACATTTGGTAGATAATGGTGAATGAAATGCTTCATCTTCTCACGTTGTGAACCTAGACCACTGTTCTTTGTTCTCTCATCCTTGTGGCTTTGGACCATGAAGGCAACCACAGTGCTGTCCCGCATCCTTTGCCTCATAACAAACCGTAATCCCAGTCCAGTCTATCAGTGTAGCAGATCCTGAGGCTTTGGAAACTGATTTCTACACCAAGGCCCCCTGGATCCCTCAGACCTGATGCTTGATGTCTCTAAGTTAGACACCACACATGCTCTATTGGCAAAATTCCAAATTGGACCCTGGGCCTGCAGATGCAGTGGATGTGGCCATGGGACCTTTCGAGAAACTCAACCTCATGCACCTGGTTTGTTGCTTTTTCATTGAGGTCCCAGGTCTGTTTCCTCTCTGGATAAGGCCAACCACAATCCACAACACACTCCAGTTCCCTGATACTCAGCGTGTGCCATCACCCATAGCCCTATCCCTCATTGTTCGTAGCCAAAGCGAGCCCAAATTTGGCAGCACTGATGTTGGTCTCAGAATCAATTGTGGGGATATTTTGTGCTGATTTCTTTGAGTTCTGTCAGCCAAGCATCTGCTGTGCACTCTACTAACACTCAGCGCATCTCTTTCAATCCCATGCATCCTGTCTGCTTGAGAGTGTGCGTCCAACTAAAACAGGGTTTCACCTTTGCTGCTCCATCAGCAGAGGTCAGGTCCTGCACTGATTTCCATTCTCTACAAAGCCTTTTTCACTTTCCAGGTTTTCTGAGGCCTCATTCTGTCTTTGGAAGTAAGAGACCACTCTTTGTCAAGTGTACTGGACCACGGGCTGTGTGAGTGGATGTTTATCTTGCTGTGTACATGGGAGCGAGTGGGCAGTTGTTTGCACAGGTACTCTGCCAATTGGCTATGAATAAATCAACACTTTCCATATATAACACACAGAAATGTGATTCTTGTTTATCTCTTTTTCTATAAAGCCATGGTGGGAGGGATTCTCCAAAGAATCCAGTTTTGACATTGTGTTGATACCTCAGTTGCGGTCTTTCAAAATGTTAATAGAATTGATGTACAAATTGGGGATTTATATGAAAATGAAGTTAGTTTTTGAAACATACTAAATCTACCTACAAGCCAGACTTGTCAAATTCAGGTAACATTTTGTCAGCTCTAAGGGAAACATAGACAGATAGAATGTAAAATAGCAGTCCAAAATGATGAAGGTGTCATGTCAACTGTTTACTGTTGATGTCTGCAATACAAACAGGAACCATGAAATAAATATTGGAACCATGAAATAACCCCAACCCAGTGTTTCCATTTTGCATGTGGTGCCCTTTCTCCCAGTGACTCATACTGGCCAATGTTGTCATTTCAATGGGTAACATTTCTCTCTAGGAAGACACAAGGCAACCCAAACCACTTATTTAAATATAGGCTTGGTTCCAAAACACCTAGAGGCATTATAGCTATGAGAAAACTGCTGCAGCTTTGCTAGACTATTGAGAAACAGGTTCTCTTTTATCAACGATGAGAAAGGTAAATCATCTGATCCGTGTTGGGTAAAGCAATTTAAGCCAACTAAGTGGGCACCCCCTGATATACTGCACCCGGGACTTGAACGAAGGGAAAAGACGGTCCACATAACTTCTGTCCTTATATGTATATGGCGACTTTTACACTTCTGTTCACTAACTGACTTATAATACTTACCTATACTGTCTTGAAAAGCTGAGGAGAAATACTTATTCAAGTTCAGTCAAATAATCCCCTCGCTTACCAAACTCTCTTCACCCAAATAAGACGTAACCCCAGCACTTGCTAAATCAAGGGGTAGATAATCATTTCTTTGTGTGAGCTATATATTGAAACCCTATCTATTTTGTTAGAGAGTATTTGACCTTTGAGGAGTTCAGTGTTGTGCACAGAGTGTGAAGTTGGAGGAACTCTGGTTCTAGGAGGGGCTTGCTATTCTCCTTCTGGCTGCATTGCAGCTCAGGGTCTGATCCTTTGAAATGGATGCCTGAGTGGAGGGGAGGGAAGAGCAATTGCTTGATAGCTAAGCCCAAACTTGGGAAAAGGTTTATCAGGGCTTCATGCTCTGTGGTCTGTGAGATTTGTAAATGCCCCTTGGGATGTGTGGATTCTCATGACCTCTTCCAGGAACATGAACAGGTTTTATCATCTTTGCCATCTCTTCTCTTTTAGACGTCAGGAGTCTTGGGCCACTTCTTAGAGCAGAGAATTTAGTACATTCCTCAAATACACGTTGACTCTCCACAGTTTTATGCTAGTATCAGCGAGTCTCAATATGTCTCATGAATGACTTTCGAAGCCTGGTATTCTCTAAAGTAGTCTCCATGAGAGTATACTCAATTGTAGCAGAACAACTCTCATCAATGTGTTCACATCTCTCCTCAATCCGTGCAGCCAGCCTTTCTGCCAGCTTCTCTTCGTGTCTCCCATAAAGTCGACTTCTACAGGACTGGGTAAGTCTGAAAGTACATCAGAGCCTCACCAGTAAGCTGATGACAAGCAGATCTTCCACTGTCTGCCTTTTAGTTTCTAGAAAATGACCCGTGATCTCAGGCCATTGGGCAGCATCAGTATATCGAAATAACACATCTTCCTGAAGAATACACCTAAGCCAAGCTCCACAGAGGGCAGCAGCCCCTCCATGACACTGATTCACCCACAGAGCTCTGCCCAGTTACCTTGGATCCACCAGCCTCAACAAGCCTCGTGGAACACACAACAATTCCACCTGGATTCAAACCGGTAACTGCCATCCACAATGGTTGCTGCATCTTATCAGTGTTGGTGGAGGGGCTGCATCAGATGAGAGGTTCCTAAAGTAAATGTGATTCTCTACATTAGCGTCCCATTGTCCTTTATTTCCTACCCTGTTTCCTTTAGTTCAGAACTCTAAACACAATACAAACGAAGGGAAGTTTGTCCATGATAAGTTTATGGTTTCACCCGTCTTTAAACTTTCTAACAGTTAACAGTACAAAAAGGCCCACTATAGGAAACATATGTTTGTGTAATATCCATTCACCCATAATACATATCTGTCTGTTGATTTTCCGCTGAAAGACCCACAATCTCAGAACATGGATCCATTTGTTTCATGGGGGCTGAAATTCCTAGAAATGAAACCAATCCCAAACTGCAATTTACTGTCTGTCTCTCTTACTGTTACTACAGTTTTGTAGAGCTACTTTTCTTTGTTATAAGTGTATGCCATTTATTCTCTTCATAGGGTTGAATATGCCATTCATTCATCCTTTTGGAAGACTTGTATGGCTGTATCACGGACTATGAATCAATTTTATTCAAAATATGCATTTGGGTTAGGTCACGATGTGCTCTTATGAATCAATATTTATGAATATTAATCCACGCATCTGTTTTCTGAATACAAGTGTGTTGAGTACATGCAAGCAGCGATATTTCGTCGATGCGTGCTGAATGAATCCTTGACATCACTTTGCATATTTTCTTTTGAATTATCATGACCCTGTGGACATATATCAGCCAACCGTACTCTTTTGGTGTTTGTTGTTTGTTTGATTATTTGTTTGTTTGCTTTTTCTTTGCTTTGCAAACACATTCGGTCATGCATCTCTCTGTTTGCTTCAAACAGAGAGTCATATAAGTTGATTTACTTAGTATTTTGCTGAATATCCCCTATGTTTCCTGCTTCCCTCTCCCATCTTTAGGTTATTGATGTCCTCCTTGCCTTCTTCTAGTTAATTCTCTGCAACTTATTGCTCTTCTTGCATTTCCAATGATGGTTTTCTTATTTCCATTTATTCTTGCTTCTTTCCTCTACAGGGTAGAATTCACAATATTTCTTTAAGATAAGTATCGAAATGCTGAATTCTTTTAAGATTTTCCAGTCTGTGAAATTCTCTAGTTCTGCCGTTATTAGAAATGGTGGTCTTGTGGCATAGGCTACCCTAGATTGCAGATTTTTATCTTTCAGGATTTCGTCCAAGTCCTGGCAGTCGTTCATGTCCTGCAAAATTTCTGCCGAGATATAAGCTGGAACCACTCTTACGGTTCTGCTGTGACTTAGTTGCTTTCCTCTAGGTGCAATGAAAATCACTGGGTTGATCATGAACTTTGATGATTAGAATGATAATACAGCTGCTTGTAAGGTCTATGGGGATTCCACATAATTTGGACACTATTTGCTTCCTTTTTCTGTATGGATGATTGTTTCTTAGCTTTCAGCAAATTTCAGTCTGATTATTCTCCAAATATCTTTTCTGTCTTTTGTTTTATATGATGCTGTTCCCTCTGGGACTCTTATGAAACCTATTTTTTCATGCTTTGTCTTACCCCAGGATTCAACAGCAGTATATGCATTGGTTATGCCTTGCATTTCTATGTCATCTTCTGATAGAGGGATTTCAGTTCCCCTGTTTTCACAGTCATCCACGAGTCCCTCTGCATTATCTAGTCTGATTAGGACAGAATTTAGCCCTGGTAATATCTCATCCATTGAGATTTCTGATTTTATTTTCTCGTCCTTAGAGGTTCTCTTCCCCTTTTCTAGAGATCTGCCTTTTGTGATTCTGAGACACTCTTCTTCTTCAGTGTTTCTCTCCCCTCCATTTTCAATACCTTGCTCTGATAGTGTTTCACGGTCTAGTTGTTTGAAAGCTTTTCTTTGGGCCTTCAATCCCTTTGGAACTGAAAATGGTACTTCCTGTTTCTTTTACTATACTACTTTATCCCTATTGGTCAAGTAATATCAGATATATAATGTAGAATTATAGGGCTTTTTAAGTGTAAGTTTAGTCTGTTCTGTACGCAATTCCATGATATTTGTGTGAGGACAATTTTTCCTACACATTGATGCCATGTCGTTTTCCTGTGTGTGTTGTCATGTATATCTCTATTTCCTGGTGATGCCTTTGTTGTGATGAACAAAACATACTCTTCTCGTTTAGTATAACGTCATTTTTACTACACTTATGTCACTGATCTGAAAGTGCACAGGACCCTTCCTCCTGTGGAAATGAAGCATGTAAAGGTTTTGAGCTTTGCAGGCTCTTTAATGTCATTTTTTGTGTTTCAAAAACAACATCGTGACAGTGAGCTTGTCCTTTCTATTTCCATGGGAATTTCCCAATGTAACGAGTTCTTTCCAGAGATTCTCTATCTACAGAAAAAACTGTGGAAACATATCTAAGGATGTCATGCATCAGGGCCTGCTGCCATTTCACGCAAGCCCCAGCTAGGTGTCCTCGGTGCCGTAACCTTTCAGTGCCATTCAAAATGTAGCATCTGCATTTGGGAGATAATGATGAAGGAAATTCTTCATCTTCTCATGCTGTGTACCTAGACCAGTGTTCTTTGTTCTCTCATCCTTGTGGCTAGGGACCACGAAGGCAAACACAGAGCTTTCCTGCATAATCTGCCTCATACCAAACGTAATCCCAGTCCAGGCTATAAATGTAGCAGATCCTAAGCCTTTGGAAAATGATTTCAACCACAAGGCCCCCTGGATCACTCAGACCATATGCATGATACCTCTGATTAAGCCCCACATGTGCTCTATTGGCAAAACACCAAATTGGTCCCTAGGCTTGCAGATGCAGTGTATGTGGCCATGGGACATTTCGAGAAACTCAACCTCATGCACCAGGATTGTAGCATTTTCATTGGGGTCCCAAGTTAGTTTCCATTCTGGATAGGGCCAACCACAATCCACAACACACTCCAGATCCCTGAGGTTCAGCGTGTGCCATCATCCATTGCCCTATTCCTCATTGTTCGCAGCCACTGTGAACCCACATTTGGCAGCACCGATCTTGGTCTCAGAATCAATTGTGGCGATGTTTTGTGCTGATTTCTTTGAGTTCTGTCAGCCAAGCATCTGCTGTGCACTCTTCTAACACTCAGCACATCACTTTCAATCCCATGCATTCTGTTCGCTTGAGAGTGTGCTTCCAAGTAAAACAGGGTTTCACCTTTGCTTCTCCATCAACAGAGATCAGGTCCTGCACTGATTTCCATTCTCTAATTTGACTTCTCCCACTTCCATGTATTCTGAGGCCTCATTCTGTCTTTGGATGTAAGAGATCACTCTTTGGCAAGTGTCCTGGACCATGGACTGGGTGAGTGGATGTTTATCTTGCTGTGTAGATGGGAGCGAGTGAGCGTATGTTGCACTGGTACCCTGACAACTGGGCATCGATAAATCAACACTTTCCATATATAACTCACAGAAATGTTATTCTTGTTATCTCTTTCTGCTATACTGGCCATGGTGGGAGGGTTTGTCCGAAGACTCCAGTTTTGACATTGTGTTGATACCTCAATTGTGGTCTTTCAAAAAGTTAGTAGAATTGATTTACATACTTGGGGATTTACATGAATATAAAGATAGATTTTGAAACATACTAAATCTGCCTACAAGTCAGACTTGTCAAGTTAAGGTATCATTTTTTCAGCTCTAAGGGAAAAGAAGACAGATAGAATGAAAAAAGCAGTCCAAAATAATGAAGGGGACAGGTCAATGGTTAAATGTTGATGCCTCCAACACAAACAGGAAGCATGAAATAAATTTTGGTCCCATGAAATAACCCCCACAAAATGTTTCCCATTTGCATGTATTGCCCTTTCCTCCCAGTGACTCACACTGGCCAATGTTGTCATTTCAAGTGGTAACATTTCTCTGTAGGAAGACAGAAGGTGACCCAAACCACATATTTATATATAGGCTTGGATCCAAAAGAACCTAGAGGCATTATAGCTATGAGAAAACTGCTGCAGCTTTGATAGGCTATTGAGAACCAGGTCCCCTATTATCAACGATGAGAATGCTTAAGCTTCCGATCATGTTGGGTAAAGTAATTAAACACAACCATGTCTGCACCCACGTGATATACTGCACCAGGGGCTTCAATGAAGGAAAAGACCGTCCACATATCATGTGTCCTTACATGTCTATGGCGAATTTTACACTTCAGTTCACAAACTGACTTATAATAATACATAAACTGTATTGAAAAACTGAGGACACATACATATACAAGTTCAGTCAAAGATTCCCCTCACTTACCACACTCACTTCACCAAAAAGAAGATGTAACCCAACATTTGCTGAATCTAGGGGAAGGTCATCATTTCTTTGTGTGAGTTAATATTCAATTCCTATCTATTTTAGTCGGGAGTATTTGAACATTGAGGTGTACAGTGTTGTGCACAGAGAGTAAAGTTGTAGGAACACTGATTCTAGGAGGGGCTTGCTATACTCCTACTGGCTTCAAAGCAACTCAGGTGCTGATCCTTTGAAGTGGATGCCTGAGTGTAGGGGAGGGAAGAGCAAGTGCTTGATAGCTAGGACCAACCCTGGGAAAAGGCTTACCAGGGATTCATGCTCTGAGGTCTGAGTGATTTGTAAATGCCCCTTGGGATGTATGGATTCTCATGACCTCTTAAAAGAACAAGAGGCGTTTTATCAACTCTGCCATCTCTTCTCTATTAGACGTCAGGATTCTTGGACCAGTTCTTGTAGCAGAGAATTGAGTATCTTCCACAAGTGCACGTTGATCCTCCACAGGTTTCTGCCAGTATCAGCGAGGCTCAATATGTCTCATGAATGTCTTTCAAGCCTGGTATTCTCTACAGAAGTCTCCATGCCAGTATTCTCCATTGTAGCAGAAGAACACTCATCAATGTGTTCACATCTCTCCTCAATCCGTGCACTAATCCTTCTGCCAGCTTTTCTTCGTGTCTCCCATAAAGTCGACTTCTGCAGGACTGGGCAAGTCTGAAAGTCCCTCGGAGCCTCACCAGTAAGCTGATGACAGGCAGATCTTCCACTGTCTGCCGTTTCAGTTTCTAGAAACTGACCCGTGATCTCAGGTCATTGGGCAGCATCAGTATCTCGAAATTACACAGCTTCCTGAAAAATAGACCTAAGCCAAGCTCCACATAGGGCGGCAGCCCCTCCATGACACTGATCCACCCACAGAGCTCTGCCCAGTTAACTTGGATCCAACAGCTACACCAAGACTCGCGGAACACACTGACATTCCACCTGGAATCCAACAGGTAACTGCCATCCCCAAAGGTTGCTGCATCTTGTCAGTGTTGCGGGAGGGACTGCATCAGAAGAGAGTTTCCTAAGGTAAATGTGATTCTCTCCATTAGCATCCCATGGTCCCGTTTTTCCTACCCTCTTTCCTTTAGTTCAGATCTCTAAACACAGTACAAACGGAGGGAAGTGTGTCCATTGTAAGTATATTATTTCACCCGTCTTTAACCTTTCTAAAAGTTAACAGTTCACAAAGACCCCACTATAGGAATCTTAAGTTTGTGTAATAGCCATTCACCCAGAATACATATCTGTCTCTTGCTTTTTGGCTGAAACACCCACACTCTCAGATCATGGATTCATTTGATTCATGGGGGCTGAAATTCCTAGAAATGAAGCCCATCCTAATGTACACTTTAATGTTTGTCTCTTTTGTTCTTAGTACAGTTTTGTATAGCTACTTTTCTTTGTTATAGGCGTATGCCATTTATTCTTACGTAGGTTTGAATAGGCCATTCATTCATTCTGTTGGAAGTCTAGTAAATCTATATAATGGAATACGAAACAATGTTATTCAAAATAGGCATGTGGTTTAGGACACGATATGCTCTAATGAATCAACATTTTTGAATATTAATGCACGCATCTGTTTTCTGAATACAAGTGTTTTGAGTACATGCCAGCAGCGATAATGTATCGATGCGTGCTGAATGATTCTTCACACCCGTTTGAGTATTTTCTTTTGAATTATCATGGTTTCTTTGGGTATATGTCAGCCAACCATACTATTTGGTGTTTGTTTGTTTGATTTTTTGTTTGTTTGCTTGTTCTTTGTTTTGCAAACACATTAGGCCATGCATCTCTCCGTTTGCAGCAGAGAGTCATATAAGCTGATTAACTTTATATAGTGCTGAAAATCACCTATGTTTACCTACTTCCCTCTCCCATCTTTAGGGTTTTAATGTCCTCCTTCCCTTCTTCTTGTTTATTCTCTGCAACTCTTTGCTCTTCTTGCATTTCCAATGATGGTTTTCTTATTTCAATTTCATTTTGCTACTTTTCTATTAAGGGTAAAATTCTCAATCTTTGCTTAATGATAAGGTTCGAGCTGCTGAATTGTTTTACGTTTTGCCGGTCTATGAAATTTTCTAGATCTGCCGTTATCAGAAATGGCAGTCTTGTGGCATAGGCTACCCTAGAATGCAGATTTTCCTCATTCAGGTTTTGGTCTATGTCCTGGCACTCCTTCCTGTCCTGCAATATTTCTGTCGAGGTATAAGCTGAAACCCCTCTGGTCTTTCTGTTGTAACTAAGTTGATTTCCTCTAGGTGCATTTAAAATCACTGGGTTGATCATGAAATTTGATGATTTGAATAATACAGCTGCTTGTAGGTCTATAGGGATTCCACATAATTTGGATGCTGTTTGCTCCTGGTTTCATATAGATGATTGTTTCTTGGCTTTCAGCAAATTTCAGTCAGATTTTTCTCCAAATATCTTTTCTGAGGTTTTTTCTTTTTTATACCCAGCTTTTCCTTCTGAGACTCTTATGAATCCTAGTCTTTCATGCTTTGTCTTACCCCAGGATTCAACAGCAATATTTGCATTGGTTTACACTAGCTTTTCTGTGTCATCTTCTGACAGAGGGATTTCTGTTCCCCTTTGATCACAGACATTCACGAGTCGCTCTGCATTATCTAGACTGCTCAGGACTGACTTTTAACCTGCTATTATCTTATACATTGAGTTTACTTATTTTATTTGGCTCATCTTAGAGGTTCTCTTCCCCTTTTCTGATATTCTGCCTTTTGTGATTCTGAGACACTGTTGTTCTTTATTGTTTCTCTCACTTCCAGTTTACAATAATTTCTCTAGTAATGTTTCAAAATCTAGTTGTTTGAAAGCTTTATTTTTGGCCTTCAATCTCTTTGGAACTGAAATTGTTACTTCCTGTTTCTTTTACTATATCTTTATCTCTATTAGTCAAGTACTATCAGGTATCTAATGCAGACTTGTAAGGCTTGGTTAAGTGAAGCTTTTAGTCTATTTGGTGTACCCAATCCCATGATATTTCCCTGAAGACAAATTTTCCTTGACATCGAAGCCATTTCGTTTTCCTGTGTGTGTTGTCTGGTATACCTCTATTTACTGGTGATACCTTTGTTGTGATGAACACACCATACGCGCGTCATTTAGAATAATCTCCTTTTATTATGCTTATGTCACTTTTCTGAAAGTGCACAGGACCCTTCCTCTTGTGGAAATGGAGCATCTAAATGTTTTCAGCTCTGTAGGCTGTTGTATGTCATTTTGGAGTGTTTTCAAAACAGAATATTGTTAGTGCACTTGTCCTTTCTAGTTCTGTGGGAATGTCCCAATTTTACCAGTTCTTCCCAGAGCTTCTCTGTCTACAGAAAAACCTGTGGAAACATATCTAAGGATGTCATGCATCAGGGCCTGCTGCCATTATCCCACAACCCCACCAAGTTGTCCTCGGTGCCATACAATTTCAGTACTATCCAAAATGTAGCATCTGCATTTGGGAGGTAATGGTGAATGAAATGCTTCATCTTCTCACGCTGCGGACCTAGACAACTAATCTTTGTTCTCTCATCCTTGTGGCTTGGGACCACGAAGGCAAACACAGCGATGTCCCGCATCCTCTGCCTCATACCAAAACTTAATCCCAGTCCAAGCTAGGAAATTAGCTGATCCTAACACTTTGCAATCTGATTTCAACCCCAAGGACCCCTGGATCCCTCAGACCAGATGCATGATTTCTCTAAATGAGCCCCACTTGTGCTCTATTGGCAAAATATCAAATTGTTCCCTTGGCCTGCAGATGCAGTGAATGTGGCCATAGGACATTTCGATAAACTCAACTTTGCGCACAGGGTCGTTGCTTTCACATTGGGGTCCAAGGTCAGTTTCCTCTCTTGGTAGGGCAAACCACAATCCACAACACACTCCGGATCCCTGAGACACAGCGTGTGACATTATGGATAGCCCTATACCTCATTTTCCGCAGCCAATGCTAGCTCAAATTTGGCAGCTCGGATCTTGGTCTCAGAATCAATTGTGGGGATATTTTGTGCTGATTTCTTTGAGTTCTGTCAGCCAAGTATTTGCTGGGCATGCTTCTAACACTCAGCACATCGCTTTCAATCCCATGTGTCCTTTCTGCTTGAGATTGTGTGTCCAAGTAAAACAGAGTTTCACCTTTGCTGCTCCATCACCAGACGTCAGGTACTGCACTGATTTCCATTCTCTACTTTGCCTTCTCCTCCTCCCAGGTTTTCTGATGCCTCATTCTCTCTTGGAACTAAGGGACCACTCTTCAGCATGTGTCCTGAACCAAGGGCTTTGTGAGTGGATGTTTATCTTGCTGTGTACATGGGAACGAGTGAGCATAGTTGGCACTGGTACCCTGCCAACTGGGCATCAAGAAATCAACACATTCCATATATAACTCACAGAAATGTGATTCTTGCTTATCTCTGTTTTCTATACAGCCATGGTGGGAGGGTTTTTTCGAAGACTACAGTTTTGACATTGTGTTAATACCTCAGTTGCAGTCTTTCAAAAGGTTAATAGAATTGATTTACATATTTTGGGATTTATATGAAAATGAAGTTAGATTTTGAAACATACTAAATCTAATTACAAGCCAGACTTGTGAAGTTCTTTTACAATTTTGTCAGGTCTAAAGGAAAAATAGACAGATAGAATGTACAGTAGCAGTCCAAAATGATGAAGGGGACAGGTCAAATCTTTACTGTTGATACCTACAACACCAACAGGAACCATGGAATAACTATTGGAACCATGAAATAACCCCCATCCTGGGTTTCCCTTCTGCATGTGCGGCACTTTCCGCCCAATGACACATACTGGCCAATGTGGTCATTTCAAGGGGAAACATTTCTCTCTAGGGAAACCCAATTAAACTAAAACACCATATTTATATGTATTCTTGGTTCCAAAACTCCTAGAGGCATTATAGCTATGAGAAAACTGCTGCAGTTTTGCTCTGCTTTTGAGAACCAGGTGCTCTTCTATCAACCATGGGAACAATCGGTTGATCATGTTGGGTAAAGTAGTTTAACCCAACAAATTATGCAACAACATGATATACTGCACCTGGGGCTTCAATGAAGTGAAAAGATGGTCCACATATCATGTGTCCTTACATGTCTATGGCGACTTTTACAGTTCACTTCACTAACTGACTTATAACTGTTACCTATACTGTCTAGAAAAACTGAGGCCTAATATATATCAAGTTCAGTCAGAGATTCCCCTCACTTACCACACTCCCTTCACACCAAGTTAGATGTAACCCCAGCATTTGCTGAAACTAGGCTAAGTTCATCATTTCTTTGTGTGAGCTATCTATTCTATTCCTATCTATTATAACCGACAGTATTTGATCTTTGAGGATTTAAGTGTTGTGCACAAAGTGTGAAGTTGGAGGAACACTGTACATAGGAGTGGCTTGCTTTTCTCCTACTGGCTTCATTGCAGCTCAAGTGCTGATCCTTTGAAATGGATGCCTGAGTGGAGGGGAGGAAAGAGCAATTTCTTGATATCTAGGCCCAACCCCGGGGAAAGCTTACCAGGGCCTCATGCTCTGTGGTCTGTGTGATTTTTAAATGCCCCTTGGGACGTGTGGATTCTCACAAACCCTTCCAAGAACATGAACGGTTTTATCATCCCTGCCATTTCTTCTCTTTTAGACGTCAGGAATCTTGGACCACTTCTTGGAGCAGAGAATTGAGTACCTTCCTCAAGTAAACGTTGACCCTCCACATGTTTCTGCTGGTATCAGTGAGGCTCAACATGACTCGTGAGTCTTTCAAGCCTGGTATTCTCTAAAGAAGTCTCCATGCCAGTATTCTCCATTGTAGCAGAACAACTCTCATCAATGTGTTCGCATCTCTCCTCAATCTGTGCAGCCAGGTTTTCTGCCAGCTTCTCTTCGTGTCTTCAATAAAGTCGACTTCTACAGCACTGGGCAAGTCTGAAATTACCTCACAGCCTCACCAGTATGCTGATGACAGGCAGATCTTCCACAGTCTGTCTTTTCAGTTTCTTGAAACTGACCCGTGATCTCAGTCCATTGGGAAGCAGCAGTATCTCGAACTTACAAATCTTTCCGAAAATTAGACCTAAGCCAAGCTCCACAGAGGGTGGCAGTCCCTTCATGACACTGATCCACCCACAGAGCTCTGTCCAGTTAACTTGGATCCACCAGCCACAACAAGCCTGGTTGAACACACCAATATTCCATCTGGAATGCAACCGGTAACTGCCATCCCCAATATTTGCTGCATCTTTCCAGTGTTGGGGGAGGGGCTGCATCAGACGAGAGATTCCTAAGATAAAAGTGATTCTCTCCAATAGCGTCCCATGGTCCTTTTTTTCCTACCCTCTTTCCTTTAGTTCAGAACTCTATACACAGTACAAAATAGGGAAGTGTGTTCATGTTAATTTTATGGTTCCACACATCTTTAACTTTTCTCACAGTTAAAAGTACAAAAAGACCCCACTATAGGAATCTTATGTTTGTGTAATAGCCTTTCACCCAGAATACATATCCGTCTGTTGCTTTTCGGCTGAAACACCCACACTCCCAGAAAATGGATCCATTTGATTCATGGGGGCTGAAATTCCTAGAAATTAATCCAATCACAATGTGCAATTTACTGTCTGTCTCTTTTGTTCTTAGTGCAGTTTTGTAGAGCTACTTGTCTTTGTTAAAGGCATATGCCATTTATTCTCTATGTAGGGTCGAATAGGCCATTCATTCTTCCTATTGGAAGACTAGTAAATCTATATCATGGAATACGAATCGATTTTATTCAAAATAGGCATTTGGTTTAGGTCACGATTTCCTCTTATGAATCAATATTTTTGAATATTATTGCACGCATCTGTTTTCTGAATACAAGTCTGTTGAGTACATGAAAGCAGCAATACTGTGTCGATGCGTGCTGAAAGCTCTTTGACATCCCTTTGAGTATTTTCTTTTGAATTATCATGGTTCTTTGGATATATATCATCCAACCGTACTGTTTTGGTGTTTGTTTGTTTGATTGTCTGTTTGCTTGTTCTTTGTTTTGCAAACACATTAGGCCATGCATCTCTCCGTTTGCTTCAAACAGAGGGTCATATAAGCTGATTCACTTAGTATAGTGCTGAAACTCACCTATGTTTTCCTGCATCCCTCTCCCATCT
>NC_045726.1:3187661-3202333 GCF_009834535.1 Camelus ferus
TTTGGGTCCCCCCAGGTTCTCTGCCCCCAATTCCACTGAATTCTGGGTCACACACTTGGTTGGTGATGCACTATCAGGTCAGTGACATCACCAGCAGCAAACACTGCACCTGCACTTGCCCTGATACACAAACTATGCTCACTTGTCTTAGATGCCTACACCAGTAGGGCTTCCAGCACTCAGTGACTGCATTCATGCTACCAGATCAGCACCATGCCAAGTGCCAAATGCTGCCCCTTCAATCACCCCACTTTGCAAATTCTGCTCACTCTTCCCAGAGGCCCACAGGCCATGCTACTTGGTCAGAACTACTCTCAGTGCTGCATCCACTCAGGGTAGGTGGGCTCACAGAAAATGGCCACACCAGCACTCACCCTCACTCTGTGCCAGAACTCTAGTCCTTGCCCAATTGTCTTAGAGGTGTGGGTCCGCAAAGGCACCTGCATAGCAAAATGGCCCCCTTTGCTTGGTGTTGTAAACAAATTTCAGTCCTGCCTGTGAAGTTGTGGAGCCTCTAGATATGAATTTGTGTTTCAAATCCACCTCTGCCTGGGAGCTGAACACTAAGGGATATGGTGGTTGTGGTGGAGCCCTGCCTCTCTTCTCCTAAGAACACACCAGCAATGGTGCCACAGGCCTGTGTAGACAAAGGCTATGGCCCAGCCTCATTGTGCTCCTCCCTGCAATGCACACCAGCAGTATTGCTTTCTTTTTTTAATTTTATGGGGAACTCAGGCTGTTCTGTTCTCTATACCCTCCCAGACATAGTTCATAGCATACTTCAGCCCCCTGAGATTGCCTCTGTGCAGTTGGCCCCAGTCCACCACTTGGCTCTGGCAGCCATTCCCAGCCCACCCCCTGCTGGTTTGTGTCTAGGGCTGAGGTCACAGGGAAATTTAGTGTTCATTTTACTTATTGTTTTGTGGGTCAAGGGCTACTTTGCACAGATACAAGACTTGGAGTCCTCCGTCCCCCCCAGTTTAAGAGTGTGAATCCTTATTTGTCACTCCCACACTGTGGGATCCATCCCACGCTATTTTCCTTTTACTTTTTTCCTACCAGATTTGTGGTGAATTTGTCTTTTGAAGAAGGTGATGTTCTGTCAATGTTCAGTAGGTGTTCTGAGTGAATGGGTGGGTCCTGGGGTGTTTCTCTTGGTGTATTTGTGGGAAAGGGTGAGCTACTAATGTCTTTCTACTCCACCATCTTGGCTGCTCCTGACTCCTCTTTCTTAGATTTGATACTGAAATTACTAATAATTGGCCAGAATTCTCAAACAATGTTTCCATGATCTATTCAGACAGATATTGTATACCTGTCTGAAAATTAACATGACATTTCTTATTTTTAAAAAAATTGACAGCACATTCTGCAGGGAAGAAGTAAATATAAGTGTAATCCTATGAATTTTCAATAAAAGGATGAACTGATGGAAAGTCTGGTAGCCATGTACAGTGAACATCAGTTATCTTTGTTCTACCTTCCTTGATAATGCCTTTTCTGTGGTACTAATTTCTTCTCTTCCCTCTACTGATCAAAACTTCTCCACTTGAAGGCATATAGTGGTGAGCATAGCTGCCTTCCAAAACTTCTCCACTCTCCACTGTGAACAAAAATTAAAACTAAAATGTCTTAGCCAGACATCCAAAGTCCAACATAGTTTTATCTTAATTCCACTCCCCCACAATTCATATAATTCTAGGAAATAAAGGTGAACATGTCAGTCTAATACTGGAAGACACTGCACTTATTTTGAATGTTTATTGGATGGATGTCTAATATCAGTTTTAGATTTTTTTTCCTCTTGGGCTAAATCTAATTCCCAAAAGTAAATATTTAAGTATTTTCTCTGCTGGGTTTAAGCCTTACAAGTTATTTATTAATTATAGACTAGAATCATCCTTATATTATGAGATAATGAAATACAAAACTACATTTCAAATTGCTTCTCCACTCACTCTCCTCTTTCTTTTAGAGAATAAAAGTTTATTGTTGAATTTTAATGCATAATTAAAATATATCTATATATATTTATTTATATTTATTTATTGAAGTATAGTCAATTTACAATGTTATGTCAATTTCTGGTGTACAGCATAATGCTTCAGTCATACATTAACATACATATATTCTTTTTTATATTCTTTTCACCATAAGTTACTACAAGATATTGAATATAGTTCTCTGTGCTATACAGTATGGAATTGTTGTTTATATATTATATATATATTAGTATCTGCAAATCTCAAGCTCTCAATTTAGCCCTTCCCACTCTCTTCTCCCTCTGGAAACCATAAGTTTGTTTTCTATGTCTGTGAGTCTTTTTTTTTTAATAATTTCATCTATTTTTTAGATGCTACATATAAGTGATATCATATGGCATTTTTCTTTCTCTTTCTGACTTCACTTAGAATGATATTTCCCAGGTCCATTCATGTTGCTTTAAATGGCATTATTTTATTATTTTTTTATGGATGTGCATTATTCCATTGTATAAATATACAACTTCTTTATCCAGTCATCTGTCCTCTTGTTAATCTTACTGGAGAGGCCAAATCTTACTGGAGAGACCAATGCTCACTGCCTAGGTCACAAGTGGAATAGTCAATTTGTTTTGGCTTGCTTTGAACTGAAAATTGTTGTGTTAGAGGATTTCATTTCCTATGATGATGCCTTTTTCCACACAGTAATATTCCCACTGTTTAGTCATACCTTTCCTGAATCTCCCTACATGGACAGAAATGTCAAGCTTCACCATGAGAGACACAAGCTCGTAGACTTTATACTTCCAGAATGATACAAGAGTTGGATGTAAGACTCAGGTTAGAATCAGTGCATTAAGTTGTTCAACAAATAAATTACACAGACTTAGTATATGCCAAACTCAGACACTGGCTGCAAGTGGATTCAGGGTATTCACAAACCAGAAAGCATCACTGAGTTTGAAGTCCAGAGGTTTTACTTGGGCTTTATAATTTATTAAATCATTGGACACATGACTAATCTCCATCTCCAGCACCATCTACTCCCATCTTCCCAGAGTCCAGCATGTCCCTAATTTTCAACCCTCTAATTATGTGGCTGGTCTTTCTGGGATTAGTGCTCATGCTGAAGTTAACTTGGGGCCCACTACCATGAGTCACCTCATTAGCATAATAGACGGTCTTCTCACTCAAGAAATTCCAAGAGTTTTGAAGTTCTGTGTCTGGTACCAGAAATAAAGGACAGATAATTTATTTATTATACCACTGATAATAACTCTAAAAATTTGGTATGCATGAGAACTACAAAGGAGATTGTTTAAAATTTTACCCTTTGTAGAACTGAATTGAGGCTCAGAACTTCCTAACTTTCAGGAGCACATAAAGAATGCTACATTGCTGATGAGCATGTAAATTGGTACAATCACCTGAGAAGCAAATATCTGTCAGTATCCACTTTAACCTGAACATACAGATAAACCTATTCCAGCAAATCTGCTTCTAGGTAAATACCTAATAAAAGTGGCCACTGTCAGGAAAAACTGAAACATTTTGAAACACACACTCAACCACACAAAAGATTACTTGGTGTCTGTCTAGCTCACCCTTTGAATATTTCAAATTCAATGTTACTGAGCTATTTTCTAACTCTGTAGGTAGTAGGAAACATACAGTGACTATAAATTATTATTTTTCTGTAGAAATGCTAATGTACTTAATCTTGTGGAATGCAATTGCTGGGTACCATTGCCTCAGTGTGCTGTGGTTTGTCTAGATTTCTTCTTTAAAGGAACCCTTCATCTCCTCTCTAATTCACCATTTCTAAGAGGGTCAACACTTAAATTGGTGTGAAATACAAGACTTATAAAATATGATAGCACATCTTAATTTGACCTTCAAGGACTTTTACATTCTGGCCTCAAGCATCATTTCCAAATTCACCTTTTTATTTCCCTTTCTCAACTCATATCCAAAGACTGTTACTGACACTTCAACCATCTTGCATGATGTCTTCATCCATTACCCAATTCCTCTCCCAGCATGCATGCTCACACACACAAACACACACAAACAGGACCACTTCCACCTGCCTTCCTTTCCTCTTTGAACTTTTTGAGCACTACTGTGAGCCACTCACTTAAATTTCAATTATTCATCATCTTACATATTTACCTTAGTGCATACCAATCTCTCCTTTTGCTTGGCAAGTTCTGAAGGCTTATCCTTCCTGTTATTAACTGATTTGTTATCTGGTCCTGGGGTGAAGTCTTTTATGCATATGAGTTGAAAGAGAAGCAGTCAAGGGAATGGTTGATGAAGAAGTATAAAAATTGCCATTTCGGAAAATCTAGGACAGCAAAAAGAAAAAACAAACAAAAATAATTGGTCATGCAGAGAAACTGTGAAACCAATGATCTTTATGCTTTAAGTCCAGGATTACCTCCCTGCCTAGTTCATTGGAATTCAAACCTAGGAATTTGCCCATGTGGTCCCACACCAGCTCCACTTTCTGCTTCTGCTATTCATTCTTGTGGAATTGTCTGTATGACATCTGCCTTCAGCTTGTCTTTGTCTTCTGGTTTCTGCTCATGTCCCTTCATCCCAGTTCTTAGTGACTTGTCAGATGTCACTGAGATCACAGCCACGAAGTTCCTTATACCATGTCTGGTGCAGGGTAGGTGCTCAGTGAGGATTTTCCTTCTTCTTAAAGTAGCTCAGATTTGTTATTATGCTTCCCGTGGAAGTGAACAAAAGGCTTTTATTAAATTAGGAAATAAAAGCAACCTGTGTTGTTTCTTGATCAAAGATGTCAGCCTGAGGCAGAATTCCAAGTTGGATGCTTGGAGAGTCAGTGGGAGCACCACAGGGACCCTCTCCCTCCTTGTCTCTCTAGAAGGACTCACTTGCTCATTGTCCTTTAGGGGCTTAAGGAGCAAGTCTGAACTCACAGCTCCTTGTTCACATCAGAGGCTTCCATCCAACCACTGTTGCCCTGACTCCACCCTCTCCTCCAGCAGCACCAGCTCAACTCCAGAGTAGAAGCTGAGAGCAGTGTCTGTAGATCAGAGTCCAGACAGCTAGCTCTTCCTGCATAAACTGGGGTGCCCCGGCACTGAGCTGTGTTGAATGGCAGCAAGCATCCACTTTTTAGCAGGTAGGGCTTCCCCCTTCCCACTCTCTCACCCTTAGAGTCTCTTCCCCCTCTCCCCTTCCTCCCCTCCATCCTTCTCTAACACACCCTTGAATAGATGATGCTGGCTTGCAGCTGTTAACTTAGTTCTTTTTTATAAACCCAGTAGTTTATTTCAAAGTAGAAATTTTAGGTTTACTGGACAAAATCCCACTACAGTTGACACTTATACAGACACTAGACTACTGTACATTTAAAAAAAGAAAAAATCAAGAAGGGCCAAGGTGGTGGAGTAGAACGAAACTCTTAGCTCACCCTCTCCCACAAATGCACCAAGACTGACATCCACTGACCCACCTATCCAATCAGAAAGTCTGCTGAACTTTGACAGAACCTTACTTTCATCAAAAGACAAAACACGCCATTAATCTGGTAGGAGAAAAGGAAAATAAAAGGAAGAAAAAGGGAAATAGTGCAGTCCAGTCCCATGGGGAGGGAGCAGCAAAGGTGGTATAGTGCTTATTTGCTGGGTCTCTCCCACTCCAATGAAGAGGTCAGCTGGATGGAGGGGGAACCTCTGAGGCTTGAAATTGTATAGAATAGCCCTTAACTGACAGAACAAAGTTAAATGGGCAAAAAGTGTCCTCATGATCCCCAGGCTTAGACACCAACCAGCAGGTGTGGGATGAAACAGACTGCATGAGCCTGATGGAGGACTCGGGCCAACTGTACAGAGGCAACCTCAGGAGATTTCAATGTGCTGTGTGCCATCGCTGGAAAGGTATACAGAGCAGAACAACATGAGTACCCTATAAAATATGAAAAAAAAAGGCAAAGCAACACTGCTGGTGTGCCCTGGGCAGAGGGGTGCCATAGCTTTTGTCTTTGAATACTTGTGGCATCATATCTGGTGCCTTTTCTGGAGAAGACAAGTGGGACTCAACCACACCCACCATATACTCTAATGTGCACCGAGGTGGAGGCAGGGTTGAAATCTCAATCCCTACCTAGGGGCTCTGAAACCTCATAGGTGGGACTCAGATTTGTTTACAGCCCCAGGCAAATAGGAAAGTTCTGCTGCAGTACCTCTGTGAACTCATGCTTCTAAGACGAACAAGAAGAGTTCTGGCACAGAGCAGGGGTGATGACTGGTATGACCATTTTATCCAAGTCCATCTAAAGAGCATGGAACTGAAGTGAAGTTGGGAGGGGCACTGAAAGGACAGAGAGACCCAACCACCTATCATGCACAAGTGCACCACCACAATGAAGCATTTGGAGGAGACATGACCCATGGCACTAGGAGAAGCACAGATCAGGGGCACAACTGGAGGGCCTCTGGAACCAGTGACTGGAGTTCATGCAGCAGGGTGAGAACAGGAGCAGCAACAACCACAAAATAAAAAGGAGATCTCATTTAATAGCCAGGGAAGACTCTTACTACCAGATCACAGGCCAAATCCCCAACAAAAAGGATAACAGGCAAAAGACAGGAAGACATAGTAACCACCCATACTTCAGACAGAGCTATCAACAAAATTATTAAGAGCACATAGTGCCCACAAGAACACATCCACATATTTTCACTTTTTTCTTTTACTTTTTAAATTTTTACTTTTAAAAGATTTTTATGTTTCTGTTTAACCCCTTTTAAAATTGGACATTTAAAATATTTAAAGTTGTCTTTAGTTTGTCTCAATTTCATTTTTATTTCTCTTTGCTTTAATTCTTCTATTATCGATTAGACTATGTTCTCAAATTTTTTTCTTCTTTTAAGCTTTTTAATTTCTCACAATTTGCTTTTATCTCTTTGTTTTGTTCTCTTATTTATTATAATCAGTTTTCAGATATTATTTTCTAATTTTAAGACTTTTAAAATTGGTCTCAATTTTTATTTTCTTTGACTTGTTCTTCTGTCATTGTTCATAATCTGTTTTCAAATCTTATTCTTTTCTTTTAATTTTTTTTAGCTTTATTTCTGCACTCTGTTTTAGGTAAATAAGTAAAAAGAAAACCTTTAGAAACAGAAGAGATAACTGATGCTCCATAATCAATAGTGCAGGAGAGATATAAGTAAAATAAAGAAGTAGAGGAACAACTCCCATTTAAAAGAACAGGTAAAATCCCCTGAAAGAGATGATCAATGAATTAGACCTTGATAATCTATTAAATCATGTTTTCAAAAGAGGAGAGATAAAAGTACTAAAGACACAAAAGAGATTGTATATAGAGGCACAGAATATGTCAAATAGGAAATTGAAACTTTATAAAGAGGAGTGAATTAAAATAGGAAAACAAATTTGCTGAGATAAGAGCTGAGTTAAAAGTTGTAAAAAAAAAAGTAGGCTACTTAATGCAGAAGAATTAATAAGTGGTTTAGAATACAGGACAACAGAAATCAACTAATCAGAACAGAAGAGAGGAAAACAAACAAAAACCAATGAAAGAACAAAATTCAATGAAAACAATTATCCTATGGGATAATATAAATCTTGCCAAAACCTATGCATAACAGGGGTCTCAGAAGGAGAAGAAAAAGCAAAAGGGATTGAAAAGGTATTTGAAGAAATCATAATTAAGAACTTCTGAAACATAAAGAAGCAATCAGATATACCAATACAGGAAGTACAAAGGGACCCAAACAAGAAGAAACCAAACAGACACACACTGAGCTATATTATAATCAGCATGGCCATGGGTTAAAGATAAAGAAATGATTCTAAAGGCATAAGGAGAAAAACAGAGTTAGTTACAAAGGAAACCTCATAAGGCTTTCAGCTGATTTCTCTACACATATACTACAAGCCAGAAGGTAGTGGCAAGATATATTCAAAGTCCTGAATGAAAAACAAACAAACAAAAAAGATTCAGCCTAGGATAATTTATCCAGCAAGTCTATTCTTTAGAATAGAAGGAGAAATAAATATCTTCACAGACAAGCAAAAATAAAAGAATTTAGCAACACTAAATCTATACTAAAAGAAATATTGAATGGTATACTCTAAATTGAAAAGAAGTAGGTTGCTTTTGAAAGGAGAAAACCATAATTGGAAAGGTGATAACTACCATGAATTACAACAGAATAAACATGGAATTGTAAAAGAAGACATCTAAATCATTAAGAGTGGGAGAGGGGAGCAAGAAAATATAGAGTTTTCTTCATTCTTTAATTTGTTCATTCTCGGTAGGATGGGTTTGAGTTTATATTACTATATGTTTAAAACAAACAGATACAGTAATGGGTTAATATATGTACAAAATTGGGTAACCATAAGACAGAAACTTACAAGAGAGTCACAAAAACTAAAAATTAACGAAGATAATAGAAAGGAAAACTTAAAAAAAAAACACGCACACACACACACACACACAGGAAAAAGAAAGGAACAAGGGAAAAAATGCCAAATCAACTGCAAAATTAAGTTCAAAATGGCAATAAACCTAAAGTTTATCAGAAATTACTTTAAATTTCAATAGGTTAAATGCTCCAATGAAAAGACCTAGAATGACAGACTGGATAATAAAACAAGAACCTACAATATGCCACATACAAGAGACCCACCTTTGGGAAAAGGACACAAATAGACTGTGAGTGAGAAAATTGAACAAGATATTACACACAAACAGAAATGAAAAGAAAGCAGGGGTAGCAATACTGATTTCACACAACATGAACTTTAAAACAAAGACCATAAAGAAAGATGAAGAACGTTTTATGATTTAAGGAGCAATACAAGATGAAGATATTACATCCATTAACATAACTATACCCAATGTAGGAGCAACTAAATACATAAAGCAAATACTAACAGATATAAAAGGAGAAATTGCTGGGAATAAAATAATGGTAGGAAATTAAAACATCCCATTATCCTCACTGGAAGATCTTCCAGATGCAAATTTAATAACGCAACAGAAATTAAATGATACAATATACAAATTAGACATGGTTGATATTTCAGAACATTACATCCTAAAAAAAATACAATATACATTCTTCATAAGTGCACATGGAACATTTTCTAGGGATGGATCATGTACTTGGGCACAAAAGAAGACTCAACAATTTTAAGACGATAGTAATTATTTTAAGCATTTTTTTCTGAACACAATGCATGAAACTAGAAATCAAATACAGAAAAACAAAGGAGAAAAAATGACAGCATGATAATTAAACAACATGATACTAAGAAACCAATGGGTCAATGATAAAATCAAAGAAGAAATTAAAAACTACTTTGAGACAAATGACAAAAATCAAAACCACACAAAATCTATAGGATGCAGCAAAAGCATTCCTAAGAAGAAAGTTCATTGCAATAAAGGTCTTCCTCAAAAAAGATGAACACTCTGAAATAAACAACTAACCAACTAAAAGAATTAGAGAAAGAAGAGCAAACAAAACCTAAAGTCAGCAGAAGGAAGAAAACAATAAAGATCAAGGAGGAAATAAATAAAATAGAGATTTAAAAAACAATAGAAAAAGTCAATCAAACAAAGAGCTGTTTTTTTTTTTGAAACAGTAAATAAAATTGACAAACCTCGAGCCTAGCTCACAAAGAAGAGAAAAGTCAGAGCACAATCAAAATAAGAAAGGAAAAGAGAAATTACAACCAATACCACAGAAATTCAAAATATCATATGAGAATACTGTGAACAACTTTATGGAAAATAAATGAATAACCTTGAAGAAACGGACAAGTTTCTGGAAACATACAGTCCACATGACTGAATCAAGAAGAAATTGACCACCTAGAACAAACCAATCACTAGAAATGAAATTGAATAAGCATAAAAAAAAAAAAACTCCCAATGAACAAATGTCCAGGACTGCATGGCTTCCCTGGGGAATTCTATCATACATACAAAGAAGAACTCATACCGGCCTTTCTCAAAATCTTCCAGAAGATTGAAAAGGAGGGGGTACTCACAAACTCATTCTATGAAGTCACCATCACCCTGATACCAAAACCAGACAAAGACACTACCTAAAAAAGAAACTCACAGATCAATATCACTGAGGAAACATAGATACAAATATTCTCAACATAATATTAGCAAACAGAATCCAACAGCACATAGAAAAGATCATACAACATGATCAAGTCGGGTTCATCCCAGGAACACAAGGATGGTTCAACATATGCAAATCAATCAATGTAATACACCCCAACAACAAGAGAAAGGACAAAACCCACATGATCATCTTAATAGATGCAGAAAAAGCATTTGATAAGATTCACATGCCCATTATGATAAAAATCCTCACCAAAGTAGGTATAGAGGGGACATATCTCAACATAAGTAAAGCTGTTTATGACAAACCTACAGCCAGCATAGAACTCAATGGTGAAAAGCTGAAAACCTTCCTACTAAAATCTGGCAAAAGGCAAGGTTCTCCACTCTCACCATTTCTATTCAACATAATCTTGGAAGTCCTAGCCACTGCAATCAGGCAAGAAAAAGAAATAAAAGAGATCCAAATTGGAAAAGAAGCTAAAAAATCATCACTATATGCAGATGACATGATACTATATATAGAAAACCCTAAAAGGCCCAGGCAAAAACTACACGAACTAATGAAAGAATTTGGCAAGGTACAAGGATACAAGATCACAAGATTAATGTACAAAAGGATACAAGATTAATGTACAAAAATCAGTTGCATTTCTTTACACTAATGATGAATCAACAGGAAAAAGAAATAAAGAAACAATCCCTTTTAAAATTACATCTAAAGTAATAAAATATCTAGGAGTAAATCTAACCAAGGAAGCAGAAGACTTATACATGGAGAACTACAAGGAAATTAAAGGAGACTTTAAAAAATGGAAAGATATCCCATGCTCCTGGATTGGAAGAATTAGTATTGTTAAAATGGTCACATTTCCCAAGGCAATCTACAGATTTAATGCAATCCCTATCAAATTACTAAGGGCATATTTCACAGAAGTGGAACAAATTATTATAAAATTTATATGGAATCACAAAAGACCCAGAATTGCCAAAACATAACTGAAGGAAAAGAATGAGGCTGGAGGAACAACCCTCCCAGACTTCAGACCATACTACAGAGCTACATTAATCAAAACAGCATGGTATTGATACAAAACAGACATATGGATCAATGGAACAAAATTGCCCAGCAATGAACCCACAATCTTTTGGTCAATTAATCTTCAACAAAGGAGGCAAGAACATACAATGGAATAAAGACAGTCTCTTCAGCAAATGGTGTTGGGAAAACTGGACAGCAGCATGTAAATCAATGAAGTTAAAATACTCCCTCTCACCATACACAAAAATAAACTCAAAATGGATTAAAGACTTAAACATAAGACAAGTCACAATAAACCTCTTAGAAGAAAACATAAGCAGAACATTATCTCACATACATCTCAGCAATGTTCCCCAGGGCAGTCTACCAAAGAAATAGATATAAAAGTAGAAATAAACAAGTGGGACCTAATTAAACTTACAAGCTTTTGCACAGCAAAGGAAACCATAGGCAAAACAAAATGGCAACCTATGGATTAGGAGAAAATATGTGCAAAAGATGAAACTGACAATGCTTAATCTCCAGAATATATAAACATCTCATACGACTTAATAAGAAAAAGACAAACAACCCTAATCCAAAAATGGGCAAAACACCTAAACAAGCAATTCTCCCATGAAGACATACAAATGGCCAAAGGCACATGAGAAAATGCTCAATACCTCTAATTATCAGAGAAATGCAAATTAAAACTACAATGAGGCTTCACCTCACACCAGTCAGAATGACCATCATTCAAAAGTCTATAAATGACAAATGCTGGAAAGGGTGTTGTTGAAAAGGGACCCCCCTACACTGTTGGTGGGAATGTTGTTTGGTGTAGCCATTGTGGAAAACAGTATGGAGATTCCTCAAAAGACCAAAAGTAGACTTAACATATGATGCAGTGTTCCCACTCCTGGGCATATATACAGAAGAATCCCTAATTCAGAAAGACACCTGCACCCTAATGTTCATAGCAGCACTATTTACAATAGCCAAGACACTGGAAGCAACCTAAATGTTCATTGACAGATGACTGGATAAAGAAGTTATGGTATATTTATACAATGGAATACTACTCGGCCATGAAAATTGAGAACATATTGCCATTTGTAGCCACGTGGATGTCCCTGGAGAATGTCATTCTAAGTGAATTAAGCCAGAAAAAGAAATATACCACATAATCACTTATATGTGGACTCTAAAAAATAAGACAAATGAACTTATATGTAAAACAAAACAGACTCACAGACATATAATACAAACTTGTGGTTGCCAGGGGAGAGGGGATTTTGAAAGGATAAACTGGGAATTTGAGATTTGCAGATACTGAGTGACATATATAAAATAGATAAATAAGTTTTACTGTATAGCACAGGGAATTATATTCAATATCTTGTGGTAGTCAATTTTTTAAAAAGAATATGAAAATTAATATATGTATATTTATGTATCACTGAAGAATTGTGCTGTGCACCAGAAATTGAGGCATTGTAAACTAACTATAACTCAATTTTAAAAAGTAAAAAAAAAAAGTTGTCATTAAACTAGCAAAAATGCTCAGAGAGCACATACAGATGAACCCACTGTCACTGTCCAAATGAAATCACAGTGGGTTAGGAGGAAACTTGCACTGATTTTGAGAAAAACAGGCAATGAGCCCAAACCAAATTTAATATCTTCCACTCTTCGTTTTTCCCTTTGGGCTTCATTCTCATGGAAATCCGACATGGAAGGGAAGTGTTAGGGACTTCAGGCTAGCTGATGCTCACTCCATGTTCTCTGATCAGCCATCTTAGCTGCCACAGGGGAGCGAGTGTCTCACTCCAAGTGGAAGAACACAGCACCAAGGCAGTGGGGGACCTCAAATACATCCACAGCACAAAGAAACAGTTTCTCAAAACATTTTGAGATATATGTCTACCAATCAGCATCATCAAAATATTCACTTGTATGTACTGCTTATGAAGCCATCACTATGGTCTCTGAGGGTACTAGAATTACAAGAGTTTACAAGATCTGACAAATAACATAATGAGTTTTTCTTCTGTCTTTAAAATTTAAAGAAATCGAAAACATTATTTTGGTGGGCTAGCTGCCTCCATTGAGAAAAATTTAAAGAAGCACAGCTACAAATATAAATATCAAACCAAGCTCGGTCTCTGTACTGATCACTGGTCCCTGGCAGACACAAGATGGAAATGTGTAGCTCAAGTTCTTGGCATGAATTACTTGCTATTAATTTGTCATTAACAGTAGATTCTGTCAAACTTAAATTTAATCATATTGATTTGTTTTCTAAAATAAAGACCTCTCACTTAAAAAATAAAAAAACATAAAAATCTTCAAAACCTAATAAAAACGGGCAACTTGCTATAGCCTGGTTTATATTAGACATTAGGAAGGTCTTCCATTGTCTTCTTATTTACACTTTCACGTGCAATAAAGAAAAATCAGGATGCAGTTTAATCTAGTTCTTTTAAAAGATCTCTGAAGCCACCATAGCAAGATAGATAGGTTGATTCACACACTAGCTTCTCCAAATTTCAGATGATTTTTACAAGTGTCATTTATTCCAAATTTGGAAACACCCTGGAGGAAGGTAGGGATGAATGGTGGTAGGAGACACACTGTAACTATAGGAAGGACCTTACCTCTTCCCTGAATGTGTAGAAGAGCAGAGTGAGTCATGCTTGTGGGGAGTGGAGAGGAACCGAGTGCAGATTCCACTGTGGACCTGCTGAGGTTAGGGTTGGTGGGGTGCTGTTGATGAGCATGTGCTCCAAGGAAAGGTGGGGTCAGGGAGTCCAGAATCACTGGAAATGGTTTCCTGGGACATGTGTCTAGAACCAGATGGCCTGGAATGGAACTAGCATGAACAGAATTCCACAGTCCCACAAAGGTAGATTCCCAGGTCCATGAACAACCAGGACCACAGGTGTGGGGGAGATGAAGGTCACTGTCTGAGAAAGTGGGAACAGGCCATGAACAGCAGTGAGGGTGTATGTGTCAGGGCTGGGAGGTGGGGTAATTCTTAAATCTTAGTTCACATGTAGACTACAAGAGACTGGGTGTGGAGAAGCCAAAGTCAGGGTGAGGAAAAGTAGTGGGGTATTTTTGTAGAAGGACACACTGAGGCTTGGTGATGTGTTAAAAATGGGGGAGTACCCCTGGTTTTCTGTTTGGGGAGACTAAAACCGACAGCAGTGGAATGAGAGGTGGATTCGAGGAAAGAAAGGACATGGTGATGTAGTGAAGACACTCTTCTGGGGAGGTGAAGAGACTGGAACAGAAGTAAAATGTCTCTTTTCTCCAAAGGGATCCTCAAAGGCACAGAGAGTTCAGAAGTCTCCCCATTCTGCTCCCATTACCAGTTGCTTTCAGGGACTCCATGAGGGATAGGGAAACCACCTGCTTGATTATCACAGTAGAGAGCATCCTTGGTGAAGTGGAAAAACTTAAAAACTATATTTGAAATTATATTTTCTGAAGGCATCCATTAAGAGGTTGCCATTGGGAT
>NC_045726.1:3202433-3222971 GCF_009834535.1 Camelus ferus
ATTCAAAGAAGTTTAAAAACCCTCCTATCTTTAGTAACAACTTTACCATGATTTATCATCATGTTTGTTTAAGGACCATTTAACATTGTTTTTGTAATAGAAGAAAAAACATTTTAACTTTCAAAAATAAATTTATTATTTTCTAATTATGCATTTATTACATTTATTTTGAAGTAAAACCTGTAATCTTTAATCACTTAGAATAATCACTGTTAACATTTTTCTATGTGCAATTTTTAATGTATAAATAAATTTTTTAAATATACAGCTAGACTGAAGCAATATGCTGTATACCAGAAATTGACACAACATTGTAAACTAACTGTAATTCAATTAAAAAAAAATCTCCTAGAAGAAAACATAGGCAAAACATTCTCTGAAATAAATCTTAGCAATATTCTCCTAGGGCAGTAAACCCAGGCAATAGAAATAAAAGCAAAAATAAACAAATGAGACCTAATTGAACTTATAATCTTTGCACAGAAAGAAAACAATACACAAAACAAAATGACAACCTATAGAATGGGAGAAAATATTTGCAAATGATGAAACTGACAAGGGCTAAATTCCCAGAATGTTAAAAAAAAAAAAAGCTGATACAACTTAATAACAAAAAAACAAACAGTCCTATCCAAAAATGGACAGAAGACCTAAAGAAGTAATTCTCCTATGAAGACAAACAAATGGCCAATAGGCACATGAAGAAATGCTCAGTATCGCTAATTATCAGAGAAATGCAAATTAAAACTACAATGAGGTATCACCTCACACCAATCAGAATGGTCATAATTAAAAAGTCCACAAATGATAAATGCTGGAGAGAGTGTGGAAAAAAGGGAACCCTCCTACAGTGCTGGTGGGAATGTAGTTTGTTGCAGCTATTATGAAAAGCAGTATAGGAGATTCCTTAAAAAACTAAAAACAGACCTAACCTATGACCCAACAATCCCACTCCTGGGCATACATCTGGAGGGAAATCTAATTCAAAAAGACACATGCACCCCAATGTTCATAGCAGCACTATTTACTATAAGCAACCTAAAATGTCCATCAAAAGATAACTGAATAAACAAGCTGTGGTATAATTATATAATGAAATACTACTCAGCCATATAAAAGAATAAAATAATGTCATTTGCAGCAACATGGATGGACTTGGAGATCATCAGTCTAAGTAAAGGAAGTCAGAATGAGAAAGAAAAATACCATATAATATCACTCATATGTGGAATCTAAAAAAAAGTCACTGATGGACTCATCTACAAGACAGAAAGAGACTTGCAGACATAATAAACAGTCTTATGGTTACTGGGGGAAAGGGGATGGGAGGGACAAATGAGAGTTTGAGATATGCAAACATTAACTACTATATATAAAATAGATTAAAAAAACAAATTTCTTCTGTATAGCACAGGGAAATATACTCAATATCTTGTAGTAATCTATAATGAAAAAAGATGTGAAATGAATATATTTGTGTATATATATGACTGAAACATTATGCTGATCACTAGAAATTGACAAATTGTAACAGTATAATTTTAGAAAAGCTTAATTGACCAAAAAAATAAAGTCAAGGGAAGAAAAAAATATATATATATGTATGTATATTCAGCTAGATTCCTAGTCTTATCACTTAATGTGTAAGGGGAATGATTTTTTTTCCTTCTGCCACCTTCTTACAGGTTGATGCGTTGGGAGTCTCCCTGGGCCTCTCCATCACCTCTCAGTGTGGAGACTGTCCGCACTTCCCGCTAGAACTTTGGTGTTCTTGTGGCTTTAGTTACTGTCTCTATGTTGGGATCCAAATCTGCATCTCTAGTCCCTAAGGCTCTTTTATATTCTTCTAAATGCCTGTCAGAAATTTTCAACTGGATGTTTTATAGGCACCTCTTCATGTAAATCTTTACTCTCCCCTGGGGCTCTTAGTGTGACCTACAAACTGTTTGCAGGCACATTGGTGTATTTCTCTCCTGTCGCCTTACTGTCCTACGTAGTTCTCTCCCACCCCTTCTGGGCTGGTTTCCTAGCTTTTGAGTGTCTCCTTCCTTCAACTTGGCCTGGCTAGTCAGACATCAGCTTTCAGAGCCTGATCTCTGGGAAATGTTTTTGAACTCCTCTTTGACCTCCTTAAGACTGGGTCAAGTGCTTCAATGTACCCTGTGATACCTTTTTCCACCATAGCATTTGTCACTTCATATAGTATTATTGTTGCCTGTTTACTAGACATAAACTTCTTATTCACAACTCCCTAACACCTAGTCTGGGGCCTGGCACTTAGTAGGGACATAATAAACATTGGTTGGATAAGTGAGCAGTATTATGAAATGTCCCCAGTCTAATTAGCTGTAATTAGTCTTCTACAACATTATTTTTAATGTCTTTGATGGTATTGGCATTTAATAGCATAAAGGTTCACCCAGTGTTTGGGCATTTTCCTTTCTTTTTTTCTTTTGAGTACAGCACGAATGGGTTTTCATAGTTCAGTGTTCAGAAGAAGCCTCCCCTTTACTTTCTCATGGGAGACTCAGCTGAGCTTAACATGCCTGGGTGGTGCACCTGATTAGGATAACAGAACCGGAGTTGTTTCCCAGCTCTGCTGTGTCCTGCTTTATTGCCCTATTCAGCTGCTTATATAGCTCTTATGAGAACTTCATACAGGCTTCTGATTATTTTTTAACTTACCTACCCTCAGACTCAATGGAGGTTAATTTAACAGTCTCATCCTCTCCCTACACGGTGCTGTTAGCTAATAATATGTTTGAAAAGAATTCTCTAACCTAACAACCTCCCCATATCTGTTTAAATTTTGTTGTTGAGACATTTGTGGAGCTGGCTCTTATTTATGATTTCCTCTTAGTATTTTGCTAATACCAGGGTAAGGAATTGGCCCTTGTGTACAGAATGAGGTACTTTTCTTTTGGTGGTTTCTGACCGGCTGGCAGTATGTGGCCCATAAAAAGCGGCCCTTACCCCCACTCCACACTTCTCTAGCCATTCCTTTCCTGGTTCTCTTGTTTCCTGAATATGTATTTCCCAGGTGCTCTTTTGGGCCTTGTCTTCTCTTCATCTTCATCTTAAAACAATTGCAAAGATTACTGACAAATTTTACTTCTTGGTTATCATCTCAGATTGCAGTTGCTTCTTGCATATCCCATAAACCTGAGAGTGAGGCTTAGATAACTCAAGTATCTTACATGATTAACTGATTAAGCGGGGCTCTTTCCCCTTCCTTCACTGAAGTTCTGAGTTGCTCCTGTATTTGTAGTTTTTGAAGACTGTGACTATCACTGCTGTCATCTGGGCTCTGAACCTGGCCAGATCATGCCAGTTTTATTTCCCATAACATCTCCTGAATATCTCTATGAGGCACACCCTACCACCGTCAGTTCAGGAATGAATTGTCTCTGACCTGCTCACCACTCTTCCATCTGGCCTCATCCTCCAATGCCTTGTGAAGGTGCACATTCACAGGGAGCCTCGGGGGCTTGACTTTCCTAGCTCTGCAATGCTAACCACCTGTTGCAAATTGCATAGCCCTTAACATTCCTACCAGTTCTGCCCCTCTTTATCAGGACCTGGCAGTGCCTTTTCATGTGAATTCTCTGATTGTAAAACTTAAGCACCAGATGAAGATCTTTTGTAACTTTCTTTCAAAATTGTTCCAAGTTTAAATAGACCCTTGGCTTTCAGCTATTATCTGCTGTTAAAAAGCAGTGCAGTGTTTTTTGACTGGAGACCGTGGGCTCTTAAATACTGGTGCACCTCTAGAAAGATCCAAGAATCATTTGGAATTGTCGTGACCTTGTCGACAGTCTTAAGTGAGTAGGCCATGGGACCAAGGTCAAAGTTCACAATAACTTGCATGTGTGTGAGGTGGGAAGTAAATGTATGCATGTGCCAATAGCATGAGAAAGTATTATGAACAATACGCATGCGCGGGCATAATAAAAGGACAAGCGCATACGCCCGAGGACGCGCTTCACCCGCTTGTACTGCGATAAACTGCTGTTTTGCTCCATGTCAGCTCCTCACGCATCATGTCAGCTCCTTGTGCATTTTTTCCAGTTGGGCAGCTCACCTCCTCGCATCCCTCTCCAGCCTCCCGCGGCTGACAGACCTAAACCAGTATTTCTCAATTATTTCTAAGGCTGTAGTTTTGCTCATGCTACTTCCCTGTACCCCAAAACTATTTGGATTCCCGCTGCTTTCAGAATGTTTACAGTAAGTTCCAGATAGCCTGGCATTCTGGGTGCATTACATATTGGCTTAGAACTACGTTTCCAACCTCATAACCTGCCATTTTACACCATATTCCTGGTATACCTCCTGTCACAGCCAGATAGGTGTATCTGAGGCCCGCTGGTCTGGGGTGCCCTGTTCATTCCCTCTCCCACACCCTTCATCCTCTACGTCATAAACTCTTCAGTTCCAGCTCCATCATAAGCCTTCTCTGGCATGCCCAGATGAAAATAATACCACACTTATCACCTCTAACACCTAAAACTTTGTAAAATGGATGATAGTTTTTTCTATGCACTGCTCCTACTCACTGGATGTTCTCACAGCAGGACTTTATATCCCTACAGCACCCAGCACATAATAAGCACTTGCTATTTTTTTGATGAAGAAATTGTCACTTAATCAGTTGCCACCTGTGATCCACCTGTTTGTAAGTTGAGAGTACTGTGGATTCATTGGTTTAGCTCCACACTATGAAAGTCTTCTTTGTGGAAAAACTTGTTCATAAAGGTGTAATTTCCCTTAGCTCACCATGATTCTGTTCCACTAAACTTCTAACTCATTTTGAAGTTTACAGTTAGGGCATGAGAGTCAAAGTGAGCCTGTGGGCATATATATTTTTACTTGATAAGTTGTAGAAATTTACCGGTATATTGAGAAGATGATCAGACTAGGACTCAGAATACAGACCTAAATTTGAGTTCTACATTTCCACCTAAGCTTAGATAAGTCATTTAAAATCTCTTGGTCTTAGTTTCCTCTATAAGGGAAAAGTTGCATAAGATAGTTTCAACTGTCAGTTTGGAACGAAAAAGCCTATATAAATGCAACTTTTTTCTTTAAAAGACCAGATAGTATTTTAGGCTTTGCTAGCAATGGAGTGTTTCATCTTCTCGACTCTGCTATTAGTAGCTTGAAAGTGGCCATAAACAATATGTAAACTAGCATTTCAGTATTTTATTTATGAGAACATTACTATATAGTTTCATTTTTATGAAATTATAAAACAAGCAATACTTATCTGTGCTTGAAAAAAAGCTCAAAATTATGTCTGCCTCTAGGATGGTGGGTGTGGGGATTGACTGGGTAGGGACATGAGAGAGATTTATAGGGTGATGGTAATGTTCTCTATCTTGATAGTGGCTTGGATCATATAGGCTGAACTCAAGTAATGGTACATTGGAGGTTTGTGTATTTCACTGAATATAATTTGCTTTCTCAATTTTAGTTAATATGCATGGAGTGTTTAGGGGTAAAGTGTATGGACATCTGCAACATGAAATGCATTAAAAACAGATGGTGAATAGATATAAAATAAATATAATAGACTACTGTAGAATCTAGGTGGGTTTATGGATGTTCACTTACATTTCTTCTAACCTTTCTATGTATTTGCAAATATTTCTAATTAAATGTTGCAGAAAAAATAATAAATGAATATATTGATATTTTCCTTGACTGCCTTCTACCAGTCACGGATTCTTTCCTGCAGGTAATGATTGCTTGTCAGTTTTCCTACCAGTGCTTTTCCAACACATTTATGTACGTCTGTCTGTATGTCTGTATGTGTGTGTGTATAGATGGGTCTATGTGGAATATGTAGGAATCATTTTCTTTTCCACTTTTACATGAGTAATAGGAAGAATGTATGTTCTTGAACTTATTTTTCCCACTTAATGTCTTGATTGTGTTTCCTTGTCTTTCTCTATATATATTATGCATGTATATCTCCTTTGAATCATTGCAAAATATTCCACAGTGGAGGGATATATATCCAAGACTATATATATATTTCTTGGTGATATATATTTAGATTTTTCCATTTTTCTCTTACAAATTGCTGCAGTGCAATTTGTAAAAGAAAAAATCTATTTCTCTAGGGTAGACACTGAGAAATGGAATCACCAGTTTGTAGTATATGTTTATTTTTATATTAATAGATTGTCCTCCTGTAAAGCTGTACCAGTAGTCCCTCCAGCAGAGATTAAATTACCTGTTTCTTTTCAACTTTCTGAGCATTGATTATCACTTTAAATTTATTTATTTGCTAATTTGATAGGATGCTGGTATCTGGTTGGGTTAATTTGCAGTGTCTCTGGTGACTGCAACTGAGCATATTTTTATGCTTACACCATTTCCATTTCTTTACAGTCATGTGCTCATCTTCTTGCTCTCTTTTGTCTTGTAATTCCTTTATTTTAGAAATCGTACTTGTTTTAAATTAATATTTTCATTTTTATGGGCTATTCCTAATCATTTATCCCAAAATATATTGCATAATCTGCCATTCCTCACTATTTCAATTGCCAACTGTGTTGCATGCAAAACTCCATTTTATATGGATCCTTTCCTAGACACTGTTCTGTTTTGTTAATTTCTACCTCTGTTCTGTGCCATTATCACACTGTAGTATGTAAGCTCTATGTAAGTGTTTGTAAAATAAAAGTAATGTGTGAAGTTTGTGTGAGTACCGTCTCTCCAATTTTGGCATCTGTGTAGTATTAGCTTTATAAAAATCATTTAAGTAAACTTGCAGAAAAGGAAAATATGTGTAGAAAAATAATGTATTTCTTGAAAATTGGGAGAACCAACTAAAGACATTTGGACATTAGAGATAGAGCTCTATTTATTTTTTCTAAGAACTCCTGATTTGAAAATGTTAACCAGCTCTTACTTAGATGGTACCAGTAGGTCTTACTGCTTTCTCTTCTCACCGTTGCTTTATATAGTTTTTCTTGTCTCAGATTTTTTAAAAGAAAACTTTAAAAAATGAAAAATATACAATTACATTAAATTTCTGGAATTTAGTCTATGAGATTTGTCCTTTTTCTCATGTTAGACAGATAATATATAAGAAAGTTTTCTCCCCCAACCAAAAAAAAAATATATATATATATATATGCCTCTAGAGGGCAGCATTCCTCATACATCAGATATGACAAATAAAAAAAGAATTCCACTGTCCAAGAAGTTTAAGAAACAAAAGATAAACAAGCTTTTACAAGTTTCTTTCTTGTAAGATGTCTCAGAATCTTTAACATACTATTGTGCATTATGACTCATCAATAGGCCACTATTATGGTACACAGTGTTTCTTCAAACTTAATCACAGAAACCTTTCTTCAAGGACCATATCTAGTGACTACTCCTACAGAATGCATTTGGAAACAATCTAGTAGAGAAATTCTCTAGTTGACAAGTTTCAATTCCTTTTTTTATTCATAGACTTGCTCCTATGATTTTTAAAACAGGTCTTTAGACATCCCCCTCTATTCACAGATCATGACTGAGAATGGAATAACTATTTACATTTATTTTGGGGAAATCAGAAACATGGAGAACTTACTGCTTGACTTGCTCAAAGGACAACAGCGAAAGAAAGAAAAGAAGACAAAAGAAAAAGCAGGAAAGAAAGAGAGAGAGAGAGAAAGGCTGGTGCTATAACTAGTTGAGAGACCCTAGCTTTAAAAACCACAAAGCAGTTGAGGTATGCATAAAAAAACATTTTCATACTTACCCAAACTCAGAATATTAAATACTTGAACTCCATTAACCTCTTTCCACAGTCCATGTCAACTGAAATTAAATTTCCTAATTTAAAGATCTGTTGTAAGCCTGATGAGACCTCTATAGATCTCTATAGATGAGATGTTCTTAAATTTTAACTTGTGAGAGAGCGCTTAAACAAAATTACTCCCCTCTTTTGTTGTCATTTGGTCTTTCACTGAAATGATGAAAGCAGGTTTAGAATATAGACATGCCCCCACTCCCCAAGTACTCCTGCAGAATACTTGGAGAATAATGGGGGATGAGCCATGACTTCAAATATAATACATGTGTCCAAATGTTTGATTACTAAATAGCCATTTATCCATAAACAATGTTTGAAATGTTTTTTCTCTTTTTAATTTTGCATGACTATGAGGCATGCCACAAAGACAATGCAAGTACAGGCATACCTTGGAAACACTGCAGGCTCAATTCCAGACTACTGCTATGAAGCCAATGTCACAACAAAGCAAGTCACAGGAGTTTTGGGGTTTCCTAGTACATATAAAGTTATAGTTACAATATACTATAGCCTGTTAAGTACACAATAGCATTATGTCTAAAAAATATACATACCTTAATCAAAAAATACTTTATTGTTAAAAAATGCTAATCATCCACTGAGCTGACAGTGAGCTGTAATCTTTCTGCTGGTGGAGGGTCTTGCCTCCATGTTGGTGGCGGCTGACTGACCAGGGCGGTGGTTGCTGGAAGCTGGGGTGGCTGTGGTAATTTCTAAAAATTAAGCAGTGAAGTTTGCTGCATCAATTGGCTCTTGCTTTTACAAGTGATTTCCCTCTAATGTGTAATGCTGTTTGATAGCACTCTATCCACAGTAAAACTTCTTTCAATCTGGACTCAATTCTCTCAAACCCTACTGCCACTTTATCAAGTTTATGTAATATTCTAAATCCTTTTTGGTCATTTCAACAATCTTCATAACATCTTCACCAGGAGTAGATTTCATCTCAAGAATCACTTTCTTTGTTCATCCATAAGGAGCAACTCTTCACCCATTCACATTTTATCCTGAGATTGCAGCTAATTCAGTCACATCTCCTTGCTCCACTTCTGATTCTCATTCTCTTGCTATTTCCACCACATCTGTAGTTCATTCCTCCACTGAAGGTTTAAACTCCTCAAAAAGTCATCCAGGAGGATTGGAATCAATGTCTTTCAAACTCTTGTTAATGTTGATACTTTGACCTCTTCCCACAAGTCACAAATGTTCTTAATGGCATCTAGAATGGGGAACCCTATTCCAGAAGGTTTTCACTTTACTTGGCACAGATTCATCAGAGGAATCTCTACCTATGGCAGCTGTAGCCTTGCAAAATATATCTTAAATAATAAGACTTGAGAGTTGTAGTCACTCTATCCATGGGCTGCAGAACATGTTTTGTTAGCAGGCACATAACATTAATCTCCATCAGAGCTCTTGGGTGATCAGTTGCATTGCCAATGAGCAAAAATATTTTGAAAGGAATCTTTTTTTTTTTCTGAGGTCTCAACTGTGAGCTTAAAATATTCAATAAACCATGTTGTCAATAGATGTGCTCTCATCTAGGCTTTGTTGTTCCATTCATAGAGCACAGGAGAGCAGACTGAACATAATTCTTCAGGGCCTGATGGTTTTCAGAATGCTGGATAAGTACTGGCTTCAACTTAAAGTCACCAGCAATGTTAGACCCGAATGAAAGTCCTAGATGGCATCTTCCAATATAAGGCTGTTCCATCAACACTGAAAATCTGTCGTTTAGTGTAGACACCAAAATGAATTCTCTTATTGAGATCTTGAGGCTGACTTGCTGCACTTTCTCCATCAGCCTTTATTGTTTCCCCTTGTACTTTTGTGTTATGGAGATTGTGTCTTTCCTTAAACCTCATCAGCCAACCTCTGCTAGCTTCAGCCTTCTCTTCTGCAGCTTCCTCACCTCTCTCAGCCTTCAGAGAATTAAAGAGAATTAGGGCCTTGCTCTAGATTAGGTTTTGGATTAAGGGAATGCTGTGGCTGATTAGATTTTTATCTAGAACAATAAAGCTTTCTCCGTATCAGCAATTAGCCTGTTTCACTTTCTTATTATTTGTGTATTCACTGGAGTAGCACTGTTAATTTCCTTCAAGAACTTTCCTTTGCTCACAATTTGGCTCATTTGCACAAGAGGCCTAGTTTTCAGCCTATCTCAGCTTTAGCATGTCTTCCTCACTGCACTTAATTGTTTCTAGTTTTTGATTTAAAGTGAGAGACATGCAACTCTTACTTTCACTTGAACACTGGGACCACTGTAGGGTTATTAATTACCCTGATTACAATATTGTTGTGTATTAAGGAATAGGCAGGCCTGAAGAGAGGGAGAGAGATGGGGGAATGACCAGTTGGTGGAGCAGCCAGAACACACAGCCTTTACCGATTGTGTTCGCCATCTTAAATGGGTGTGGTTTTTGGCACCCCGAAACAATTGCCATAGTAACATCAAGGATTACTGATCACAGATTACCACAACAAGTATAATAATAATGAAAAATTTTGAAATATTGCAAGAATTACTAAAATGTAACACAAAGACATGAAGTGACTGCAAAGCACGATAAAGAAAAGTGCAAAACTAAAACAAGGTGTCCCTGTAGCTTTCAGCAGCTCATTCCAGGTTTCTTGAGTCATACATAAGCCCTCTTTGTACTGCTCCTGTGACATTAACATTATCAAAAAAAAAAAGAAAAAATGCTAAAAGGGCTATAATCTTTGGTCTCAAGTCATCAAAATATTTTAACCAAGTATATAACCAACTCTCAAAGTTTAATTTCCAATACATTAACTATTGGCTGCATGTGACTAGTGAACACTTGAAATGGGACTACCATTACTGAGGAATTGAATTTTTATTTAATTATAATTAATTTTTCTAAATTTAAAAGCTGAGGCAATGTAAAATATCTATCTACAAAAGAAACATCTATTGTTTTTATCTAGTCAGCATCAACTAACTATTCAACTAAAATGAATTTTCTCTACACATCAATGTAATAATAGAGTAAATCATTTATTGAATTTTTTGCAAAGTACACAAGTTACAGTGATCCCTATGTAAATTATAACTGATAACCAGAGATAATTTTTTTTAATTTTTATGGAAATTTTTAATTTTAACATATTTGAATTAAGTTGTTTTCTTTAACTTTTTGTTCTGGGCAAAAGGGGATAGGGTATAACAAAATTTCTAAATTAAAACACAGGCATCCTACCCAAGCAGAATCAAGTGGAGATGCAGTGAAGCTAGCGCTGCCACCGGCACAGTGAAGTGAGACTAGAAGAAAACAATACACCAACTTTAACATGAATAATAATCACAATTAGCTCTGGTAGAGCAAAATTTAAAAACTATTACTTACATAAAAATATTTTAAACAACATGTAGACAATATTAAGAGACATTTTCAGGAAATGCATAGTACATTTTCATAAGAAGTTTCCTAAGTCAAAAGAGAAGCAACAAACTTATTCACCTGAGATCAGAATTAAATGTCCAACAAACATTTTTAAAAGATTTTTAAAGGATCTGAGCTTATTACTCTCATGAGCTATAAATGACATGGATTCTTGCAAAAAGAAAGGGAGGGAGGGAGAGAGAGAGATGTAAGAAAGAAAGGAAGGATGGAAGGAAGGATGGAAGGAAGGAAAGAGGGAAGAAACCACATTTAAGTAGAGAGATGGTAAATAAATTATTTCAATTATAGATATTTTATTAGAAAATTATGAGGAATACTAAAACAGATATTATAGAAAAAGTAGAAGGCCTTCAATTAAGCCACCAAACAACTGTCCATCATATGGAAGACCTGTCTAACAGTATCAAAAATCAGTAGATTCAAAATATGAGAAATTACTTTTCTTTTAGCTTTAGATAAGCCATGTGATACAAGAGACACTACCAAAGTACAACTTTAGACACATTTTGTTTGAAAGAACTTCCAAACTTAAGAAGAAATGTCAATATGTACCTTAAAAAATCAAAATTGTAGCATGGATTATTTTTCATCTTTTACACGGCCAAAGAATTTCAGCTATATATTAAAATATTAGTCTCTGTCTCAATAGAGAGCTCCAGCCATGTTAGGTTAAAAAGCTACACTTATTGGATTTTTAAAAGAAGAAACTGATATTCCTCTTATTGCTCTGCTCCACTATATGATATACATAGAGTAGATTTGTGAGGGGGCGAGTATAGCTCAGCGATAGAGTGTGTGCCTAGCATGCACAAGGTCCTGGGTTCAATCCCCAGTGCCATCATCAAAAACAAACAAACATACAAATAAACCTAATTACCTCCCCTCAAAAGAATAGAATGAAAAATGTTTGTGCTCAGCATTCTAAAGCTATGAAAAGTAGCATGTATTAAGTTGTTAAAACTGATAAGTATGTACCTGAAAATAATAAGAATCCTAGCCAGCTTGCAAAACTATTGAAAAAATAGAAAACAATACATTTAAGAATCTTGTGTTCCTTGCTCAATGGTTGAGTAGAGGAAGAATTTCACAAAGATTTACTGTATTATTAACGCTGATCAAGAAAGTATTTTTTTCAATATTCAATAATCAAAGACAAAAATGGCAGTGCTTATGTTTTCTCACTGGTATCTCAGTACAGGTAAACAAGCATGGCCTGAAGTACCAAAGAAAGAGAAATTGTACCTACGACCTAGTTACACAGGTACAGACATTTATGTTGAAATTGAAAGTTCTCATAATTGTGGGAGCCCATGATTGGGTTAACAAATTGTAACAGATCCCAGCCGCTTATCTCCTTAAAGAAGACTTGCTTAGTAACTGCCTTGAAGTTTTAGCAATGACCCAGGTCCATGGCTATAAACGCTGGGCGTGCCTGCTGTTAGTCTTCTATCCCCAAAACAGCCTTGGGCTGGAATGGTAAAAATCTGCAGACTCTGAGGTGAGAAGGCTGGGTAGCCAATGACAAGTAAGATCCCCTGAGGGTGGCAACCTAAGACAGGCACAGCCGCCTGAGTCCAAGTTGTTAAGCAGCTGATTCTCATACGTTCCGCCCTGATGAGCTGAAAGGCTCAACACAAACAGGATTCACCAAAGAGTCTTCTGACCTTGAGCCAAACACCAACAATAAACAAAGCCTTTGTACTCATTGTGATCCCACCCTATCCTTCCCTAAATTCCCTGCATTCCTCCTTTGACTGTACTCAATAAATGTGGGAGATTGGAGAGGCTCGAGGCTCCCAACTCCCTCTCGCTCTCTTGAATATTCCACAGAGTCTTGAGTAGTTATTCCATCTCGGTGGGACTTCTGCTGGCCAGAACCCACAACTGGTGACGAACCTACAATAATATGATTTGATAATAAAGATTTTACACTTTTCCCTAACATGAATCAATATACAGAATATTTTATTTACAATGCAGAGTGTTGTAAAAATTGGCTGCAAAAATAATCAGAAATAGTTGAACACTTTGTTGTTTTGATCGAGTTAACTTAAGTTGTTCAACTTATGCAATATCCTTAGGAAATGATGTTAATAACACTAAGTTGACACAAGAATTAGTGAATTTGCTTAATTAAAGTAGCACAGATTTGAAACTGTTAAACTTTTGCTTCAAATTCTAAAAAAGCATGAACAAGTTTATCATTATAAATAAAAATACTAAAAGAAAAATTTTTGGCACTTAATTCAGATATTGAAAAGTATAAGTTTCTTTGGAACAACTTAGTCATGTGAATCTACATTTTCAACCATAAATTGTTTGAAGTCTCAACTAAGATCAAATATTTTTGATGAAAATTTGGTGATCCAATCAATATGTAAAAGACCTACTAGGTTTCAAGGGATTGGTTTAAAAAAGTAAAATAGATAAAGAAGTTTATACTGTATAGCACAGGGAAATACACTCAATAACTTATAGTAGCTCATGGTAAAAAAGAATAAGAAAATGAATATATATATATATATATATTCATGTATGACTGAAGAATTGTGCCGTACACCAGAGATCGACATAACATTGTAAACTGACTATACCTCAATTTAAAAAAAAATTACAAAATTTATTTAATAAATATAAAGTGAACACATAGTTCCAAAAACTTGAAAAGTATTTAAAAAAATGTAAAATATCTCAATCTTGTCATATTGTTTAAATGTTAGAATGATAATATCCTGGATATGTCAGATTAAATAAAATACATTAAAATTATATCTAGCCCTTTTTAACTCTTTTAAATGAGGCTACTAGAAATGTTTAAATAACATATGTGGCTCAAATTATATTTCTATCACACAGTGCTATTCTAGGCAAGAGTAACTAAAGATAAACATAATTAAGTTCTTGCAAGAGGAGCACATGCTTGAGAACATCGCTATCAACTACTAGAAATTTACCCTGGAAGTTCACATTACAATAGCCCATCTCACTATCTGCAAAACACACAGTGAAAAAGTCTCAGCACCAGAATATAAATTTGCCCAAGAAAGATTCCGTGTTTGCAGATGGATGGGTAAAAACATACAGAAGGAGGCAAACTTCAGTAGTATAATTGGCTTAAAGTGTCCTTTCATAAAAAACTAAAACATGAAAGACCCATACTCTAGGAAACTAGTTGCAGAATATAACAGAAATGAATTATAAAAACATAACAAGAGTAATAAAATTAGGTGCTTAAAGTAAAGATACAAACTATACAACAGCAAAAAAAAAAACTATATCTAAATTTTACATCTTTGCTGCAACAGGGATAAGCATCTCATATACTATACTAACGACATCATAAGGGTGGACTCACATGAAAAAATAGAACGGCAAAGCAAAAGTATAGTACTTTTAAAGTAAATGAATGGAGTTGCAAGTTGTTAGAGAACAGAAACAAGTCTTGTGCATTTTCATGCTTCCCTCAGAAGCCCAGGAGTGTACATATCACATAATACTAAAGTTACTTCTTTATAATTTACTAAGTGCAATATTTTAAATGTTTAAAGTTATTCATAATTTTAGTCTTATCAAGAACAAAAGTTAAAATAACACTTAAAGTGCCTAAAGAAGTTTTTTAAAAGTATATAAAACAGCATGAGAAATGTATATTCAAAACAACATAGTACATAAGAATAGACATATACACCAATGAAACAGTACTGAAAGTCCAGACTTTAAGCCATAAATCTATTTTCAAGTGATTTTGATTAGGGTGCCAAGTTCATTCAATGGAGAAAGAAAGGTCTCCTCAACCAATTGTGCTGGAGCAACTGGATTTCCACACATAAAAGAATGAAGTTGACCCCTGCGTCACACCATATACAAAAGTTAACTCAACATGGATCAACAATCTACATATAAAAGCTAAAATCACAAAACTGTTATGCAAAAACACAGGGGTAAATCTTCATGATCGTGGATTGCCATTATCACGGCAGTAGCTCTTAGATATGACACCAAAGTACAAGCAACAAAAGAAAAAATAGATAAATTGGACTTCATCAAATGTAAAACTTTAAAATAAATAAATAAATAAAACTTTTGTACATCAAGATATTATCAATAAATAAAAAGATAACCTACCTAATGGGTGAAAATATTTGTAAGCCATATATCTGATAAGGGTTTAATATCTAAAATATATAAAGAATTTCTATAACACAACAACAAAAAGACAAACAAATTAATTTTAAAATGGGCAAAGGTCTGGAATAGACATTTCTTCAAAGGAGATATATAAATGACCAGAAAGCACATGAAAAAATGCTTAACATCATCAGCCATTAGAGAAATGCAAATGAAAATCACACTGAGACACCATTTTGCACCTACTGGGATAGCCATAATTATTTTAAAAATTTAATACTTTTTTTAAAACAAAATATAAGCACTGGCAAGGATATGAAGAAACTGTAGATTGTTGGTGGTAATAAAAACAATACATACACTGTGGAAAATAGTTTGGTATTTTCTAAAAAAGTTAAAAACAGAATTACCATATGACCCTCAAATTCCATTCCTAGATATATACACAAGATTTGAAAAAAGTCTCTAAAAAATATTTATACACCAACATTCATTGCAAGCCTTATTCACAATAGCCAAAAAGTGAAAATAACCTGTGTTCATTAACAAATGAATCGATAAACAAAATATGATATATACATGCAATGGACTGTTATTCAACTATGAAAAGGAATGAAGTTCTGACACACATTCTACAACATGGATGGACCTGGAAAACATTATGTTAAGTGAAATAAACAAGGCAAAAGGGACAAATATTGTATGAGTCTCCACTTGTATGAAATACCTAAAATGAACAAATTCATAGAGACAGAAAGTAAATTTGAGGCTACCAGATTCAAGGGGAGGAGAGAACAGAGAGTTAATCTTCAAAATAACTCACTACCCCTACAAGCTAGGTAAAACAGATAATATAAAACAGCAAACGGATAAACTGGCACTCTGTACCTCCACCAGTAATTGGAAACAATTTACAGGAAATGGACACAGCAATGTTTCTCCTGCATCAGGATCACCTGAGGGCTTGATAACCCACACTACCTCCTCTGGGTGTTACCCGAGAAGGCTACACTTCTAACTAGTTCCCACAGGAGGCTGGCACTACTAGTGGTAGGGGACCACACTTTGAGAACCACTAGTAAAGTTAATTTACAGATGTATACAAGATAAATTAATGAAGAGTATGAATGAAATCTGTAGTGCCAAAACAACTCATTCTAAGAACATGGGGTACTAATGCCTCCCTTAGTTTTAAGTTCAAGTGTCTAGGAAAGAATGGCTTGTAAATAATAAATCTTCAATCATGTTTCCATGAAATAACATATTTGGCACAGTGGAACCTGTGCAGAAATCCTCCCGCTTTAATAAGTGCAAGATGAATCTGCTGGGAACTATACAGAATCTATTACAAAGGGAATTACTGGATACAAACTAACTTCTCTACAGCAGAGTTACATACCCATAACCTCCAAAGTAGTTTTATATTGGAAAGATTTTTAAAAGATGCTGAGATACAATTATCAGGGAAAGAGTATGGAAGAATTCCAATCTTCAATAAAGACAGCTAATCTTCCTTGGTGAAATGGCTAATTCCAGGGCTAGAGCAGAGAATGCACAAGATGAGCCTGGGACATCCTGTGGTACTAGAAAGACAGTCAATCCTCAAAAAATGATGAGCCAGAAGCCTTCTTGAAGGGGTTCCCTAGAGCCAAAACTAGAGTAATTACAGCACAAAAAGTAATGATGGTAATAGATTGAATCCATAGACTAAGAATCTGTTAGTATATTTGATATAAGTAAAATAAAAATCCTCAAGGCTATTCTGATATAGATTTAATAATTGAACACATAACTAAGAAAGGAAAGCTTTTCTTTTTTTTTCTTTTTTTCTTTTTTTGATTGAAAGTAGATTTATTCAGAGAGATACATTGAAAGGCAAGAGAAAGGCCACGAGGTGTGGGGGTTGGGTGCTCAGATTAAAAGTAGGTACATACTCCATAGACAGAATTCGGGCTGTCTCCAAAAGGGGGGGGTGGCCTCAAAGGCGCCGTGTTGCTGGTTTTTATGGGCTTGGTGGTGAAAGCTTTTCTTTATAGGAGATCCAACCAATAAATGCAGAAGGAATGATGGAAACAGAAAATCACCATTTGGCAAACACCACAGTAATAATATCATTTCAGGTAAGAATCACCAATGAAAATAAAAATTAGAGAGTATGATGAAAAATAAGATAATTACCTGGTCACAAAGTGTTTGCCTACAGAACACTTATTAATTACAAAGGAAAAGCACAACTACAGCAGACAACCCCAATTGTATCACCTAAACCAAGTGAACAAATTAGCATCACTGGTAATTGTACAAATCAGTAGCACGTGCCTCCTAGTAAGCTTAATAACGTCACTTGTAGAGTTCTCTTAACCAAAAATGTTTAACATTCATTGAATCATGGGGAAACCACACAAATCCAAATTGTTGGGCATTCTACAAAATTACTGACCAGTACTCTTCAAAGTATAAGAGTCTTGAAAGACAAAGAAAGATTTTGGAATTGTTTCAGATTACAGAAAACTAAGAGGGGACATGACAATTAAAATGCAATTGCATCAGATCCTGGACAGAGGGAGGACATTACTGAGACAACCGGTGAAAACTGAATACAGCCTGGAGACTAGGTAACAGTACTATATCAGTGTTAGTTTCCTGATTTTGATAACTACACTGTCACTGTGTAAGTTGTTAACATTTGGGGAACCTCAATGAAGACTACATGGGAAATCTTTGCAATATTTTGGTAGTTTTTCCTGAGTTTGACAAAAAAAAAAAGTAAAACCACCAAAGAAAAAACAAAGCTAATAAATCAGAATAAAGTCTTGCTTTTATATCATATCAAGTTATTTCTGTACCTGTGAAGAAACTGTTACTGTTGACCCAGACGTTCATGGGGATAATAAAAAAATGACATGTGCTAGGGCAGATATTCAAGTTAAGTAACTTAAACTACCATTGCTTCTTGCTAAAGGAATGAGAAGATAAAGAGAAGCCAAGAAAATCAGAAAAAATCTTATATAATTTCTGCCAACATTTTTATAATAGTTTTCAACTGGCTGCAGTATTACCCCCTTAATGACAGTTGAAGAGGCTTTGTGAGTCAGTAACTATACACGACTGTAGCACAATGGCATCACAGTGGGGTAGGGGACCAGAAAAGCACGGGGCTCTCTCACCAATGGGTTGTCTTGTCCAAAACAAATACTAATGGCACCCTGACTGACACACACCCCTAGAGGAAGGTGGAGAAGTTGATCGCGGGCAACAGTGAAGAGTGATTTGTTACCACTGTCCCAGGTCAGTCTGAGAGGCCCAGATCTGCAGAAACTCCTGCTCAGGAAGGGCCAAGGGCTTGTCATCAGTCACACACCCCTGCAGGCAATCAGCTGTGACTTTAAACTGAGCTCTCCTGTGCTCCTTGAAGTACGAGGAGGGAAAATGTAAAGCAGAAGACTTTCCTAGCTACAGCAGGTAAGACACTTTTTCAGCACTCATGAGTGTGTAGCATGTACACCAAGATACTCACTGCAGCATTTTTTATACTAAAAAGCACTGGGAACAAGTTAAACATCCAGTAAGTAGGCTATAACATACCTCACCACTGTGCCAGGAGAGCTGGGGTAGGTTTAGCAGCTCTCTTGTTAGTAAACACTAAGTCACAGGCTGCAGATGTGCTGAATTTCTATCAGAACAAAGAATTTTCATCTCTAAAGGACTCACCTTTCAGATAAGGTTGTATGAGCATATCTGTAGCGCTCAGCTCCTGGAGGTACAGCTCCTGAGTCACAGGGCATCGGCACCTTATTTCAACAGATAATCCAAAAAAGGCTGCATAAATGTACAACTCCCAGCAATGGGGAGAGGGGAGTGAAGGAGCACAGAGAAAGACAGGTCCCTCCTGTCACTGGTCACGCCCAATAAGGGACGAGAGCACAACTACAGCTTTTGTAACTAAAACACATCAGGAAAGCTGTGAGCCTGCCCCAAGTTGGTGTTAAGGAGCAATTACAGAAAATACAAAACTGTGGGAGCACAAACTTGGGTTAACAAACTTTGATATTGTAATGATTGTTTAACGAAATCATATTCTCACCTTTATGTAAACACATAAGAAATGTATAATCAAAACCCATGCTTTCTGTGTTTGTCATTATACTGCTCCTTCAAAGCAAAATGTCCAAAAGCACAAAAGACTGAACTCTCAGTGCCAGTCACCGCCTTAACTGAGGGATTTCGCTCAGCTGCCTTGAAGCTGCTGTGCTAGCAGGGACCCGCTAACTGTCTCCTCGCCGTGAAAAGCAGAGACATGCTTTGCTCACTTTGCTTAGTTCAAGGTCACAGACTCAGGGCTGCTTCTGCTTATGGAAAACCATAGCTCATCCCTCGCCCTAACCGGCAGGACGTGCTTGGCTTACCAGGCGCAGGTGGATAGTGTAGGTCACTCCTGCTCACAGAAAACTGACCTAGCCCTCAGCTGGGGGCAGCTGGGCTGCTTCGTGTGCTTAGATGATTTCTGATCATAGTATGGAGACTCTGTGGTGGCCTGGGGTTTCATTATCAATTATTCAGAAAACTGCAGCCTTGCTCATGATTGTTTGAGGCTTAAAATAACCATTTGTATTATCAATATTGTAACCTTCTAAGTATAAATTAAGATTATAATGTTTTTGTTTTTCATGAACTGAAACTGCTGACCGGCATCCCTGCACATACACCATACCCCTTACACATTCCTATGATGTATTTCACTGTGATTATTTTTTGACTATTCTCAATAAATATAAGAGTTTTGGAACAGCTTGGGAGTTGGTCTCTGGCTCCCTCTCACTCTCTTTACCTGATAAAGTCTTGAGAAAATTCACTCTTCTACAGTGGGACTTTTGCTGGAGAAAACCCATGACAAACAGAACTCACACAAAAATATAGTGATCAAGAAAAAAATGAAATTTTCATGGCTGTACTCACTCAGTTCAGTCTAGTAAGAAAGCTAACCTCACAAAGTCCTTTTATATTATCTTTTGTTTAATTTGTAAATTATTTTTTATGTAAAGACTGAAGCAATGAACAGGTGGTGTTGTTGTTGTTTTGACAAATTAGAAATTTGTTGCAACGTAAGTCACCAAATCACTGGGGAGGGTACAGCTCAAGTAGTAGAGTGCAACCCCCAGTGCCGCCTCTAAA